>NC_012876.2:19857138-19935425 GCF_000003195.3 Sorghum bicolor | reverse complement strand
TGGTGCGAAGTGTGCGGAGGAGATGATCATTCGGGAAACAATTGTCCCGAAACAAAGGAGGAAGTGAGCTTCATCAACAACAACAACAATGGGTACCGGCCCCAACAACAGCAATGGAACTCGCGCCCCTTCTACCAAGGTAATCAAGGTAATGGTTACAATCAAAATTTCAATAATTCTTTTGGTAACCAACCTTCTCTTAGAGATCTTGTCTTAGGCCAATCTAAAATCAATGATAGCATTAACAAGAAAATGATGGCTAATGATAAGATCCTTGAAAACTTAAGTGAAAAGTTGGATAGCTTTAACTCTGCTATGAAAAATCAGTTGAGCTTTAACAAAATGCTAGAAACACAATTAGCTCAATTAGCAGCAGCTGTCCCATCCTTCGAGCAAGGTAAGATCCCAGGGAAACCTGAGGACCCAATTGAAGGAGTTAAACTAGTTACTACGAGGTTCGGTAAGCCTCCGGTACAATCCAACTGGAGCTATCTTCTGGATTCGCCCTTCATCATCAAGAAGGACGACCCAGGCCTGCCGACCATCACCTGTGAGATCGGACCGCAAATCTTCCACAACGCCTTCTGCGACCTTGGATCGGGTGTCAACATCATGGCCAAGGTAACTTATGATAATTTGCTAGGGGGGCCTTTGCACCCCACATTTGTTCGTTTGCAGATGGCAGATCAGACGATCAGGTTCCCTGAGGGGTTGGCAAGGGACATATTGGTAAAGGTCCAAGACGACTACGTCCCTGCCGACTTCATCATTTTGGATATGGGATCCAATAATGATGTCTCGATCATCTTGGGAAGGCCATTCCTCAACACGGTCAATGCAGTCATCTATGTGGGGTCCGGCCAGATTCACCTCCAATTCCCAGGATGGAAGGTAAAATGTCCATTCAATGGTTATAAAGCTAACATGCAGGTGAAGGACAAAGAACCTCCGACTAAGCCTCGCCACATCCGACGCCGAAGGGACAAGAGAGGTAAGTCGGCCAAAAGGGCCGAAAAGAAAGAAGAGGAACCCGCTGAACCAAAAATCAATACCAAGCAAGTATGGCGGGAGAAAGAGGTGCAATCAAGGTCCACGTCTCCGGGACCATCTGATGCACCCGAAGGATGAACAAGATGGAGAGGTCCTGCTCTACGGACCTAAAACATGGAGCCCTTGCTGATAAGGTAAATCAGTAGTTATCCCATATTTATTTTCTGCATTTCAATTTCTACTATTCACTTTTCAATTGCATTCTTACTTTGAATTTTGCATATCTTATTTCGACAAAATGTTTAGCCATAATAAATAAAATCTTGAGAATAACTTGTCATAAAAATTTGAGCTGCTGGAGCTCCCAAAGGGGGGTCGCCCGACCCCACCTTGGGGCCCACTTCACCACATTTCAACCTTGCTAGTCATAGAGGTTCCAACCCAGCACTTGGATGCTCTGGGAGCTCCAATGTGGGGGTCGGCCGACCCCCATATTGGCCCCACTTGCCTCCTGCTGGCCACCATTTGAATCACAATGGAGTCCTATGCTTGTAACACTAGCTAAAGTTTGAAAAAGAGTGGTCCCTTGATCCTTTACTTTAGTCATAAGATGCTCCTTTCATCTTTGATTCTTTTGGGACCACTCCACTAGCTTAACTTCTGCAAAGTGGTCACCTAGGCATGCTTGAGTGCTCCCATGGTCCATAGGAATCACTTTAGACATGTCTCCACTTTTGCCATTCATCTTTTACCTTTCACAAAGCACTAAAACAGGGAATCTCATAAACAATTTGAAAACTTTTGGTCCACACCTAGCCTTTACTTTTCCGGACAATCAACGACACAATGTTTAAAGTGGAGGAGGGGCTAGGATGGGGGTCAGCCGACCCCCATTTTTGGACCATCTCTACAAAATCTTGAAAGCATGCAGAATGGTTCCCTGTATAAAGCTAAACTCAAATTCAAAGTGCTTCTAGGGGGGGTCGGCCGACCCCTATATTGTGGGTCCACTACTTGCCCTTCTCCCCCTATAAATAACACAGCATTGTGAGCTCAACTCCACACCCAAAACCACCAGAACCATTTCGAGCTCACAATCCTTTCTCTTCTCTCTTTGTTACAAGCCATTTCTCAAGTTTAGTTTAGAAATAGTCATCAAAACAAAAACCCAAAAAGATTCCCCTTGCATAGTAGTAGTAGTAGGAGCTTGGTTTGCCTCACTTGTGTAGGAGGATGAAGAAGCATATCTTCGGCAAGTTCAAGAAAGCAAAGGGTGAGAGCTCTTCTCAAGGCTCTGACCATGCTCATGGAAGGGAGGAAGAAGAAGGTTACCATGGGATGGTACCCTACGAGCCTCCATCAAGGATGAGAGAGCCCGAGAGCGGCCTCATGTTAAGCCAAGAAGAGTTGCAAAAGTACTACATCATCCGAGAGGGTCTCTTCCTACACACTAGCATCATCGATCCGGACCTTTTGGCCCGCACAGGTATGGATGTTGAATTCGATAAGGTGTTTAGAGCAATTGGTTGGAGTAGTTTTTGGCAAGTGCCTGAATTTGGAAAAGAATTGCTTGCTAAGGAATTTCTATGCACCCTAAAACTCACAAATAATGGAATATCTTTTCGCATGTGTGAGCAAGAACATCAATTAAATTGGAGTTTGCTAAACACTGCTTTAGGGTGTGAACATGAATGTGAACTTGATCTAGATCATGCCACTAGAATGTTCGATAAATTTAGATTCTGGAAAGCAATTTCTGGCTCTAATGATTGTTCAAATCCTACTCCCATTGAAATCCATAATCCAACCTTGCGCTTTCTTCACTTCTGGATCATGTGCACTCTATATCCTGGCATGGGAACTGATACTTTAATTGATGATGAACTTAAAATTCTCTATGCCATGGTTAGTAAAATCAAGGTCTCCCCTGTGAAACTGCTAGTGAACTATTGGCTTAACTCTATTGAGTATGGGAAGCCCATCTATTTCACATCCTTTATTACTCGAATAGCCGATACTTTTGGATTACTTGAATCACATTATTTTGAAGACATTGGCTATGTTAGAGGAGTGGTAGATGAGAACTTCTTTATCAATGCTAACATGCTCATAAGAGATCCAAATGGTGAACTTAAAATGATTTATCCGGGCTATACAACCGAAATTCCTCTCCCATGTGCGAGGCGCCGGTTGTATGGGGTCCGCACACTTACCATTAGACTAGCCCGAGTGGCAAGTCCAGATGTTGCAGGGACACGCAGGGTGACAAGAAGGATGATGCAAGCCGCCCAGATGGAGCAAGGAGGATCCTCGCACCATGACGTTGAAGAGGGCGATGAAGCGATGTCAGTGGATGCTTCAGACTCCATGGGTCTACCTCCACAACGCACTCCACGCCCAAGGGACAGGGCTAGGCGTCACCAGCCCACAGGTATGGACAGTCTCATTAATGACATGGGCGAATTGCAGATTGGGCAAGAAGCAACATTGCAACTGGCGTTACAAAACGGCCAACATATCCGACGTGTGCGAGAGGAAGACGCACAACGCTGGGCTGGATGGTACCAGAATTTCCCGCCACCACAGTGAGCGAAGATCTAGCTTGAGGGAGATCCTCTCCCCCACTAAGGTAAGTATTCTATCCTATTTATTTTCATGCATTTTATCATTCTTACTTAAAATAAAATAAAATAAATATTTATTAGCATTTCCCTTTAGCATATATGCTTCATGTATGTTTATATCCCTCATGGAAATTATGACTAGTTGCTTGTTAATGTTTCTCTAGTGCCTAGTATACAACTTAGTATTTCTCTAAGTATGGATCACTTAGCTCACTTAAACTGCCATGAACCTAAAAACTTTGTGGGTTGCAAGTGCTAGAACTAAGTCTAAGTTATTGTGGGACATGAGATAGTAAGACAAGAGCTACTATAATATTTTTCTAAGCATGCATGATTATCAGAGATTTATTCTTAAAATGATCAAAACCTTAATTGTTCCTCAATGGTGATGAATTCCTACCACAGCCATATCTACTTTACATAATTGCAACCTTTCCACATAAGCTATTTGCTTTGTGTTGAGTGTCGTCAAGTCTTGTTGACCCTTGTTAAGAGACTTTTCATGCTCCTAAGATCAAGATCACGTACACACCACATATATATATGCTGCTTCTACACTGGAAGTACGCAACCACATGTATTTCGCATCCACTAAATAGGTTGCTCCATACTCTAAATGTTAGAACATCTCTCTAAGCATTATTTGGTAAATGAGACATCAAAAGGCTAGGCAAAATGAAATAAAAAGATGGACATGTGCAAGTCCACAGAAAAAGAAAATTGAGCACATGAAAGCCCATATATATAAAAAAAAAGAAGAAAAAAAATGCTAGCCATGTCTCAATACATAGAGAGTCTATCAAATAAAGGAGCAACCTAGTCCACACTTGCACATCTTGATCTGGGAGTATGACACTTCTCTTCAAGGATCCGAGCTTTGACTTCGCAATACATGCAAAGTAAGTATGCTATCTCCTTTCATCCCTACCTTGAACTCCACATAAGCCTTTTAGAAATAGGATGAAATAGAGAAGGCAACTCTTACCATATGCCTTGGTGAGGAATCATACACCATTTGAGTGACATGAGAGAACCATAAGAGGAACATTTAAGCTTTCTTTTGAAAATATCACAAAACCTCTGATATGAAACTTGCTAAGAATGAGAAAGTTAGTGCTCAAGTCAAACTGTTCTGTCTCTCAACCACCTAAGACAAAGGAAAAGCCATAAGCCCCATAAGGGACTAAGGTAATAGGGGTAAGTTTACATAGCTAAATTTTTCATGCAAGGAGAAGAACTTTGTTGTACACATGGTACTCTTGAAATGTGAACATAGTAACAATACCTGATCCACCGAGGCTAAGTTTGATTGTTTGCTCGGGACGAGCAAAGGTTAAGCTTGGGGGATCTTGTTGACGGTGGATATACCATAGAAATCCACATACAAGGAGCACGCGTTGACGATTCCTCTTCACCCAACACATGATTTTTGGCTATATCTCTTGGGAAGTGCTGTGAGAACAAGTTGAAATCAAGGCGCTTATGCAGGTGCAGATTGAGCCACATATTAATAAACCACCAGGGGCCTCCCAAGTTGCCGATGGATTGGCCAAGTAGGAGTTTCTGGGCTACCTGATGGAGAAGGTGGTAAACAGCGCCAAGCAAGTATCGGCCGAGAGGAAATTGGCCACCGTTAGCCAGTCTCTCTGCTGCCGATAGATAGACAGAAGTCGGTCCTGTCGATCGACCACAGAATACAAACTTGTCCAGCCACATGTTCAGAAAGGTGGTTTGCTCCTTTATGGTGACAGGCCCTCTCCCGCGGTACTTCTGAATGTACCCTGACCAACCGCCGATAGCGCGAGTCTCCACTTTGGCACTGGGGGCAGTATCAAAAAAGTGGGTGCTATCGGCAGAAGATATATCTAGCCCAGTGAGCATGGCTACATCGGCAAGGGTAGGAGAAGCAGGGCCGTGGCCAAAAACAAAAGCATTGAGGGTGTCTGACCAAAAGTAGGACGCAGCTATCAGCAGTGACTCGTTCCTGTGCATATCGGCAATGGATAGCCTGATGCATTGGGCTAGCTTCCTTTCACCCCACTGGACTTCATAAGAATTGTTGACCCTCAAGAACCAGTCTTTCCACCCTACGGTAGGGCTGGGCCAAGAGCGAAAAGTGTCTTTCCACAGATCTAAAGAAAAGTTTTCAGCTCTAAAGGGGATCCTATTGGTTTCTGCGTTGATAAGGTTGGTTGGATCTGAATCCCCTAGAGGGCCGAGACATTGAAGGTGTGGTTGATCGGTGGGGATGACAATTTTATTGGACAACTCCTAGTGATTTTGGGGGAATAAAAATACAAAGAAAAAGGAAAAGGAGAATATTCAATAAGATGAATCGCGGATGAACAGGAATAAAAAAAATACAGAAGATGAGATGGAGATCTGACCTCAGGGACGACGAAGCCAATGGCCATCTTGTCGTGAAGAGGACGTTGGAGGGCACCGAAGTTGATGAAGAGAAGTGCTTGTCGGAGGTCTTGAAGGGTGTAAATGGCGCCGCCGCTGGAAAAGTAAAGTTGGGTAGTAGAATGGTGTGATGGGGAAGGAGTACCCAAGAAGGAACTATTTATAGGACAAGATGGGCAAGGGCAAATCCGACTTATTTCTTTGCCGCATCCGAGAAACCCGAGGGTGCTCAGGTGGATATGGTAACTGTTCGCACGGTAATCCAGGGATTGTGCAGGTGATTTGACGGGAAGCGGTCATTATCTGAAGATATTTTACTGTGCGAGATCTCCTGGTCGGTCCATCGGCGATATTCTATAACGGTCATCTTGCCGATGGGTGGATAGAGGGGAAGTAATCGTTTTTGCGAATATCCTGGTCAGAGCACCGGCAGATCTTTGTAACGGTATTGTTGCCGATGTACGACTGAGAAATATGCCCGTTTAGGAAGTTGGGGATTTCGAGGAATCTGCGGAGGATTAGGATCAGAGTTGTCCAGATTGAGGTTGTCGGTTACCAGATTAGGAGCATTAATTGCGGGAGAAAGCATCATTACTGCAGAGAATTTTGGAGCATTAATAGTTTTATACTCCGAAACTGGGGGGCATGTGTTGACACCGTTTTTGGGCATGTGTCTAGGATGGCAGGATAAGGTGGCAGTACGATGTTTACAAAGCGGGTGTTGACGGTGGATATACCATAGAAATCAACATACAAAACACCGTCAACATGCCTCGGTTGCAAGGGGAAACGACATGACATGAACATATTTTATCCATAACTAGTTCCACTTGTACTCTTAGCTTGTTTATGCAGGAACAACAAATTCAAGACATTATTTGACAAAGCCAACATCAGAATCATCAAGAGGAGATCGAGGGGACAACAGGTGACACCCTGGGCCCACAGGGAGGGGGTCGCCCGACCCCTCTTTGGTGGGACCCAGGTGTGCCACCTAGTCCACCGACATAAGGGACCCCTGTGGACACTGCTGGTGGGCCCAGAGGCCCAGAAGTGGGGTCGCCCGACCCCACATCAAAGGCGGTTCCAGGGTCGGTGGCCTCCCACCGACCTTCCCCACATGTCCCACATGTTGATTTGCCCCTGCCGTTGATCAAATGGCGGTTGTGAGGTCGGTTTGATCCAAGGGTGGAGAGAAGATGTCACGCGGATCGATGACGTGGCGATGGAGTAACCCCTACTCCATCTCCCTCTATAAAAGGCAGCCTCCATCCTTCATTTCAAGTGTGCAATTCCAAGGCCAAGTGCATTACAAGTTCCAAACATACAAGTAGAGTAGTAGTTAGTCTAGAGTGGGAGTTAGAGTCGAGTCGAGCGAAGCTCGGGGTCTCCGGAGTCGTCTTCTGGAGAGTCTGGTATAGCTCTTGTACCTTTCTACTTTTGTAAGACTTTCCTTTTATTAATATATTATTCTTACTTTACTTTACTGAGTTCTTACTTAGTGCAAGTCTTTTAGTCTTGTTGTGCATTTACTTTAGTAATATAGTTGTCTTAGTGAAGTTAGTGACCTGTAACCACTCCTGTGTGTGCATCATCGTCCTATCTTGTATAGGAGCTCTAGCTAGCTGCAACTAGTTAGCGTTGTAGGATTAAGTGTGAGCGTGGTGCTCATAATTAAGATTACCTTTGATTACCGCTGGCTTGAACGGAAAGTAGGAGCGCACTCCCTAGTAGGTGACAGATCGTGGGCGGCATTAGGTTCTCCTCACGTACAGGCTAGTTCTTAAAAGGTAAGGCGTCCATAAGCCCAATAGTCGCTTTCGGTAAGGGGTTAGGTGAAAAACCTTCTAAGCGTCTTACCAGCTCGGCTATCCCTCGCACACAGTTAGTAAGGCTCTAGCGTAGTTAAGACAATTATCTATTAAAGTAAGTCACAGAAGTCAAGTTAGATACATAGGAGTCCTTTACTCACTCGTTGTCCTCCCACCTAGCTAACTCTACCATTTACCTTTAGCATAGGACCTTGGATTCACCACTACCCTTCCTATTCGTTATTTACCACCCTTATTCACTAGTTGATACTAGATAACTCAAGGAATCTCATTCCCCTTTTTGTTAAACACACTTAGCCGCTTTCCCTTGGGAAAATATAAATTACGATACCTTGGAATACTCCTTGGTGAAGTGCTACAGCGGTACATTCTGTGCGCTTGCGGAATTATCCAATAGTAAATAGAGTTACCCTACCAGGGCACTTCTGGCGCCGTCGCCGATATCCGGTGGTTGCGTTAAGAAGTGTCAACAGCGGGTTGCCGATGAGGATGGTTGCCGATGAGGGAGAAGTTGAATGTGACAGGCAGTAATATGGTGCCGATGGCTAGATAAGAAAGTCTGCCGATGACTATGGCAAAGGATCTGTCGATGATGCAAAGGAGGAGTCTGGAAGCTGCCGGTCGTTATGTGGAGGAGTTTCGGTTTGTTACGAGGGATAGTTTTGTTATTTCCTTAATTATTTGCATCGTTTTGTATACGGATTCCGTGTAATTTGGAATTCGAATTCTAATCGTGTCTGGTTGTAGCTCTTTGAGCAGGGTATAAATATAGACCCTAGGGCCTTGTAAGAATCAATCAAGAAATCAAACACACGTTTTTACTCATATTCCAGTATTTACTTTTCGACGACTTCGTCAAACTTTTTCCTTTTGTTACGAGTTCTTAGGAATTCGTCGACTTAAGCTCGGCGAGTTCTCAAGTTCCGCGTGAGTACCTCTTAGCCGTGACATCCGGGCGCATCGCTGTTGTCAGGACTAAAGTATTCGAGTTATCACCTTTGCCGATAGCAAGGTCAAATCGGCTGGCACGCCTTAACGTTTGAATCGGGTATTAGCCCTTTGTGTTTGCAGACCAGTTTTGCATCAACAACTTGCTCCATCACTTGGCATGTACCAACCTCATTAAGTCTACACACACTTAGTATAGAGGTTAGTACTAGGGTTTCATCAATTATCCAAAACCAAACTAGGGCTTTCAATCTCCCCCTTTTTGGTAATTGATGACAACCCTTTTTACAAAGATTTTCAATAAAATTTTCTAGGATTCATGTTGCTTGCCCAAGCATTTTACCATGTGCAAAGGTTATGGACAAGTTTCATAAACCCAAATTGGTAGCAATTGCTCCCCCTACATATGTGCTAAGAGTTTGGATTTGAAAACTTGCACATATGCTTGAATAGGAAATATAGGAGTCAATTTCTACCAAATGATGCTAAGGTGTAAAGAATGGACCTTTGAAGCGTGATACCAATCGGAGTTGCCAATATACACCATCCTTAGCACCATTAGTAACTAGACATTCACAAAACTAGAACACCCCAAGAGATCAACATTATAAACAAGGTTCTAGTACCACTTGTGAAACAACTTAAAAGTCTAGTTACACTATCTACGCATGCTAGTTCTTCATTTCATCAATCAAGCCTACAACTAGCATACATCACACAAGCAAAGCATCGGAGAGAAAGCTTCTAAAGCTAATGCAAATGCAAGCATACATATGTGATGCATATTCAAATGCAACATACAAGTTTATGAGCTTGCTCCCCCTACTTGTGTGCTTCAAAATTTTAAATTTTAATTGATCCCCTTCTTTTATTATGTTACTCTCCTATCTTAAATCTTTGGGAAATTCTCTCCCCCTTTGTCATCAAAGACCACAAAAGGTGAGCTCAAATTTTAGATAGGTTAGGGTGAAACCATGTGAAGTGAGATCATTTTCCCAAATTGGTCCAATCTAGATTACTTGCCTAAGATATTTAACTCGGTTTGATCCAAGGACAAGCTTCTTCACACCTCCAAATAAGGGTTATCTTGTACCATGTTGAGTTAAACACTTATAGCTCATATTCTAGATCAAACATTAGGATTGCAAGCACACAAACATGTCATATGCTACCACTAGATCAAATCAAGCATAGAGGCAATAGTGGTACCATATAAGCATCAAATTCATTTGATTTTTATGAATGATCCTAAGATATGTACGGAATGACTAGATGCACTACACAAGTCCTTAGCATAGGAAGGATGACATGTCAAACAATTTTACCTTGGTTTGCTCGAAGGAGAGGCATGTCATAAAGTGGGGATGCATCAACACATATTTGAGAAGTCAAGTATGTTCAATTCATTCCTTAGCTTGCAAAATCTCTTCTCATCAAGTGGCTTGGTGAATATATCGGCAAGTTGATCATCGGTGCCAATACTCTCAATGCAAATGTCCCCTTTTTGTTGGTGATCTCTTATGAAATGATGGCGGACATCTATATGCTTTGTTCTTGAGTGTTGAACCGGATTGTTGGTGAGCTTCACGGCACTTTCATTGTCACACAGCAATGGCACTTGTTTGAAATTGATACCAAAATCCTTCAAAGTTGCCTTCATCCATAGGATTTGTGCACAACAACTACCGGCCGCAATATACTCCGCTTCGGCGGTTGATAGTGCAACACTATTTTGTTTCTTGGATGACCATGAGACAAGTGATCTTCCCAACAATTGACATGTGCCCGATGTGCTTCTTCTTTCAACTTTGCATCCCGCATAGTCCGAGTCGGAATATCCAACAAGTTCAAACTTTGCACCTTTGGGATACCATAAACCAACATTTTGTGTATGCTTCAAGTACCTCAATATTCTCTTTGTTGCTTTCAAATGACTTTCTCTTGGTGAGGCTTGAAATCTTGCACACATGCATACACTAAACATGACATCCGGTCTTGATGCGGTCACATAGAGTAGGCTTCCAATCATGGACCGATACAACTTTTGATCCACCATATTTCCACTTGTATCACTGTCTAGGCTTCCATTTGTTCCCATTGGTGTGCTAATTGATTTTGCATCATCCATACCAAACTTCTTGAGCATGTCTTTTATGTACTTGCCTTGACTCACAAATGTGCCATTTTTCAATTGCTTGATTTGAAGACCAAGGAAGTAACTAAGTTCTCCAATCATTGACATCTCAAACTCATTAGCCATCATGTTACCAAACTCCTCACAAAATTCTTGATTGGTTGATCCAAATATGATATCATCAACATAGATTTGCAACACAAACAAGTCTTTGCCAATCTTCTTGGTGAAGAGAGTGGTGTCAACCTTGCCCATCTTGAAACCTTTAGAGAGTAAGAAATCTCTCAATCTCTCATACCATGCTCTAGGTGCTTGCTTCAAACCATACAATGCCTTTCTTAGCTTGTAAACATGGTTGGGTTTCTTGTCATCTTCGAAACCGGGAGGTTGCTCAACATAAACTTCTTCATTGATATAGCCATTGAGAAATGCACTTTTGACATCCATTTGGTATAGCTTGATGTTATGAGCACAAGCATAGGCCAACAAGATCCTAATTGCTTCCAATCTTGCAACCGGGGCATATGTTTCACCAAAGTCAAGACCTTCAACTTGAGTATAGCCTTGTGCTACCAATCTTGCTTTGTTCCTTACAACTATCCCATCTTGATCTTGCTTGTTGTGAAAAACCCATCTAGTGCCAATGACATTATGATCACTAGGTCTCTCAACTAATTCCCATACTTGATTTCTCTTGAAATTGTTAAGCTCTTCATGCATAGCATTGACCCAATCAACATCTCTCAATGCTTCATCAATATTCTTTGGCTCAATGTGAGACACAAAGGAGAAATGCTCACAAAATGATGCTAGTCTTGATCTAGTTTGCACTCCTCTTTGAATATCACCTATGATATGATCCAATGGATGATCTCTTGCAATGTTTGTTGGTTGGAGTATTTGCACTTGATTGCTTGCACTTGGGTGATCATGAGATGATGTACTAGCTTGTTGATCTTGCACTTGAGTACCACTTGTACTAGCTTGATTTTGATCATGAGAACCACTAGCTTGCACATTAGAGGTAGGAAGCACTTGATCTTTGTCATCTTCAACATCAATCACCTCTCTAGGCCTTAAATCACCAATATCCATATTCTTCATTGCATCGGCCAATTGAGTGCCTCTCACATCATCTAGATTCTCATCTTCCTCTTGAGAGCCATTGGTTTCATCAAATTCAACATCATGCACTTCTTCAAGAGTACCACTAGCCAAATTCCAAACTCTATAAGCTTTGCTAGTAGTGGAGTAACCAAGCAAGAAACCTTCATCACATTTCTTTTCAAATTTACTCAATCTAGTGCCTTTCTTCAATATGTAGCATTTGCAACCAAAAACCCGAAAGTATGCAATGTTGGGCTTTCTTCCATTCAAAAGCTCATATGGAGTCTTCTCCATCATTGGGTGACAATAGAGTCGGTTGCTATAGTAGCAAGCCGTGTTGATTGCTTCGGCCCAAAAAGAATGACTCACATTGTATTCACTCAACATTGATCTTGCCATGTCAATCAAGGTTCTATTCTTCCTCTCAACAAGACCATTTGATTATGGAGTATACTTGGCCGAGAATTGATGCCTAATGCCAAATTCATCACAAAGCTCATCAACTCTTGTATTCTTGAATTCACTTCCATTGTCACTTCTCACTTTCTTGATGGTTGTTTCAAACTCATTGTGTATTCTCTTGACAAATGATTTGAAGGTTGCAAAAGCATCACTCTTGTCACTAAGAAAGAATACCCATGTGTATCTTGTGAAATCATCCACTATCACAAATCCATATTTGTTTCCACCAATGCTTGTGTATGTGGTTGGTCCAAATAAGTCCATGTGCAACAACTCAAATGCTTTGCATGTACTCATGATGCTCTTCTTTGGATGAGTGTTGCCAACTTGTTTTCCGGCTTGACATGCACTACAAAGCTTGTCTTTCTCAAATGTGACATCTTTCAATCCTCTAACAAGATCATGCTTGACTAACTTGTTTAATTGTTTCATTCCAACATGACCAAGCCTTCTATGCCATAACCAACCCATGCTAGATTTAGTGAGCAAGCATGTTGACAATTGAGCTTCACTAGCATTGAAATCAACCAAGTATAGATTCTCATATCTAAAGCCTTTGAAGATCAAGTTAGAGCCATCTACACTTATGATCTCTACATCATCAACTCCAAATATGCATTTGAAACCAAGATCACAAAGTTGAGCTACGGATAGCAAGTTGAAGTTCAAGCTCTCTACTAGTAGCACATTGGAAATGCTCAAATCATTGGATATAGCAATTTTACCAAGCCCTTTGACCTTGCCTTTGCCATTGTCACCAAATGTGATACTATCAACACCATTGTCATCATTTGGATTGATTGAGTTGAACATTCTTGAATCACCGGTCATGTGTTGTGTGCACCCACTATCAAGCACCCAATGCCTTCCTCCGGCTTTATAGTTTACCTACAAAACAAATCAATGTTTCTTAGGTACCCATACTTGTTTGGGTCCTTGGAGGTTAGTGACTAAGCTTTTTGTACCCAAATGGCCTTCTTCTTTGGACCCACAATTGGTGTACCAACAAACTTAGCATGCACACCCTTCTCACCCTTGGTAAGCACATAACAAGAATCAAAAGGAATGTAAGGTACATTAGCATTTTTCTTGTTCTTGTTTATTTTGTTGCAATTATGCTCTAGGTGCCCAACTTGCTTGCATCTATTGCAATACCGACAATTGCCCTTCACAAAGCTAGGCTTGTGAGTTGCAAAAGCCGCCTTGCCTTTCTTGGGGGTATAGCCTAATCCCTCTTTGTTGAGAGAAAACCTTTGGCTACCCAAGCATTTTAGCAAGCGGGCCTCCCCACCATAGGCCTTGCCTAGGGCGTGAGTGAGCTCATCCACCTCTCTCTTGAGAGTCTCATTCTCAACCTTTAGTGAGGTGTCACAAGTGACACTAACACTAGAAGTGGAGGTAGAGTTGGTGGTGGTGGATGAAGACCTACAAGAAGAGTTAGTAGCAACAACAATAGGTGGGTTGGGTGATTCTTTAATTAAGTCACATGTTGTGCCCACATCACATGATACAACAACCTTTTCCTTGTTCTCTTCTAACAACAAGGAGTGAGCTTTCTCAAGCTTGGTGTGAGCTTTGCCAAGCTTTTCATGGGCTTCCACTAGCCTCTCATGATTAGCATTGAGCTCATCAAAGGATTGCTCAAGAGCTTTTAACTTCTTGGCCAATTCTTTGCACTTCTTGTTTTTAGATTGAATAAGTGAATCGGCTTGCTCTAACATGTCCATGAGTTGTTCATTAGTGAATTCATTTTCATCATCACTATCACTATCATGTTCATTTTCACTTTCACTTTCACTCTCATCATATTGTACCTTGTGGCCCTTGGCCATGAAGCATGAAGGAGTGTCAAAGAGTGATGGCTTGTTGATAGCAATGCTTGCAAGCGCCTTCTTCTTGGATGCCTTGTCATCATCACTAGAATCATCATCCGAAGAGGCATCACTATCCCATGTCACAACATAGGATCCACCCTTCTTCTTCTTCTTGAAGACCATCTTCTTCTCTTTCTTTTCTTTCTTCTCCTTCTTGTTCTTCTTCTCATGCTCATCATGATCACTATTGTATGGACAATCCGCCACAATATAATCGGGGCTCTTGCACTTGTAGCATAGCCTCACATATTCCTTGTTCTTGGAGTTGTCCCTTCTCTTTCTTGTATGGTAGCCCTTCTTCTTCATCATCTTGCCAAACTTGCGGACGAAGAGTGCTAGTGCTTCATCATCACTATCATCATTAGAGCACTCCTCATCACTTGATTCTTCCTTCTTGGCCTTGCCCTTGTTCTTGCTCTTGGAAGAAGAGCTAGCTTTGAATGCTACACTCTTCTTCTTCTTGTCATCATCATCCTTCTTCATGACCTCATCATCATCATTATTTGGAGATACACCGGTCAATCCACCTCTAAAGATGATTGTTCTCAATGTCTAGAACCTCTTGGGCAAGCACATCAAGAACTTGTGAATAAAGTCCTCATCCTTCACTTTCTCACCTAGGCCCTTGAGATCATTGATGATGACTTGGAGCCCATAGAACATCTCCGGTATGGACTCATCATCCTTCATTTTGAAGTTGGATAGCTTGTCCTTGAGCATATACAATTTGGCACTTTTTACTGTTGTAGTGTCCTCATATGTTTCTTCTAATCTTGTCCACACTTCACTTGCTTTCTCAAGATCTTTGACTTGTTCAAACACTTTTGAATCAATGCCATTGTAAATTGTGTTGAGAGCCATAGTATTGCATTGTTTGTTGGCTCTCTCATTGTCGGTGGGGTTGGCGGGGTCAAGGATCACAAAATCATTCTCTGTTACTTCCCACACTCTATCATTGATTGATCCAAGGTACATTTTCATTTTTCTCTTCCAATAGTCAAAAGAGCTTGTGCCATCAAAGAACGGTGGTTTGCACCCAACATGGTTGAACACTATTTGAGCCATAATTTGAGCACCGAGGTTGTTAAGCCTTCACCAACGGTGACCACGGCTTCGATACCACTTGAAAGGTCCTAATATGGCTAGAGGGGGGTGAATAGCCTATTTAAAAATTCTACAAAAACACTAGAGCAAGAGGTTAGTATATAACAAAGCGAAGCTTTTTGCTCTAGCTCTAAAGGGGTGTTTGCAAGCCACCTACCCAGCAATTCTAGTTGCTATGATCACTATGCACACAAGAGCTAAGTCTCTACTTACACTAGAGAGCTACCTAAAGTTTCTATACAAGAAGTAAGCTACTCTAGTTTGCAAGAAAGTAAGAGAGAGTGTTTAAACTTTATACCACCGAGTAGAGGGGATGAACCAATCACAATATTATGAAGTCCAGTCACCGGGAGAAATCCAATCAACAAACACAATGGGACACAAGATTTTTCTCCCGAGGTTCACGTGCTTTCCGGCACGCTACGTCCCCGTTGTGTCGACCAACACTTGGTGGTTCGGTGGCTAAGAGGTGTAGCACGAACCTCGTCCTCACTAGGACACCACAAGAACCTACCCACAAGTGAGGTAGCTCAATGACACGAGCAATCCACTAGAGTTACCTTTCGGCTCTCCGCCGGGGAAGGTACAAGACCCCTCACAATCACCGGGAGATGGCCACGAACAATCACCAACTCGTGCCAAAGCTCCTCCGCTGCTCCAAGCCGTCTAGGTGGCGGCAACCACCAAGAGTAACAAGAAAACCGCAGCTAGAACGATCCCCAAGTGCCACTAGATGCAATCACTCAAGCAAATGCACTTGGAATCACTCCCAATCTCACAAAGATGTATAATCTATGAAGGAGATGAGTGGGAGGTGTTTGCTTAGGCTCACAAGGATGTCAAGTATGTTAGAATGCCAAGGGTGTGTGCCCTAAGCCGGTCAACAACTATTTATACACCCCTCAAACAAATAGAGTCGTTGGCTCTCTCACTAGGTCTAACTCGGGGTCACCGGACGCTCCTAAAGGGGCACCGGACGCTCAACACCAGCGTCCGGTGCTCCTAAGTCAGCCACGTGTCACCTTTCGAAACGCTCGTGTCAGAGTCTAACGGTCACCTGCTGTGCACCGGACGCTGAGCAGGTGGGCACCGGACGCGTCCGGTGCACACCGGACTCATGCGCAGACAGCTCCGCAAACTCGCACGGTCACCGGACGCAAGCCACCGGACGCACCCTGAGCATCCGGTGCTCACCGGACTCATGCGCAGAGAGGGTTGCAAAACGCCCTCACACCGGACGCGCACCACCGGACGCTCAAGCCAGCGTCCGGTGCGTATCGTCCGGTGCCTTACCCTAACTGGGCCAGGCACTGTCTGCACCGGACGCTCAGACGCAGCGTCCGGTGCTCCAGAAGCCAGCGTCCGGTGAGTGTTTTCTCAGCGAGAAACACTCCCGCGACTACTCCAAATTTCCCTCCGGCGCAGTAGAAAATATGCACTTCATTTTCTCGAAAAGCACCGAATCCCGCCTCGCAAGCTCGGCGGGAGGGAGAGAGGAACCCATCCTCTCTCTACCCTTCAAACTCCACCTCCTTCTCAAAGTGTGCCAACACCACAACGTGTGTACCAACAAGTGCACGTGTGTTAGCATTTTCACAAACATTTTCTTTGAAGGAGTTAAGTTAGCTCACTAGGTTCTAAATGCATGCACATGAACAATGACACCTAGTGGCACTTGATAACCGCTTAGCCAAAGAATTCCCCTCTTTATAGTACGGCTATCTATCCTAAATGTGATCACACCCTCTATGGTGTCTTGATCACCAAAACCAAAACCCTAAGCAATACCTTTGCCTTGATCTCCATAGGGTTTTGTTTTTCTCTTTCTTCTTTTCCAAGTTGAGCAATTGATCATCTTGTGGTCATCACCATCATCACCATGATCATTACTTGCTCCATCACTTGGCATGTACCAACCTCATTAAGTCTACACACACTTAGTATAGAGGTTAGTACTAGGGTTTCATCAATTATCCAAAACCAAACTAGGGCTTTCACTGGTGGAGCTCGCCCTCCTCACGGTTCAGGGGGGCGGCGACTTGGGCCTCACTGACCCTAGGGTCGACTGCGCCCCCCTCTTCACGGCCTTCAGGGGAGCCTGCCCCACCGAGGCCACCTTGTGCTTCCGGCTGATGAGGCGATAACACGAATTAAAAGAAAGAGAAAAACAAAAAAACCAAAAGCAAGATCAAAAGGCCTACACATACCTCGCCCGAGGAGCAGCACTTTTCTGGGAGCTTGGAGCTCCCTTAGCGCCTCCCCCAACGCCAAGGGTCATCAGATGGACCCCCGTCTCCTCAACGGTCGACGCGGGGGCTGCGACGGTGGTCTCGGCTCGCGGCACCTCCGCCGAGCCTCCCACCTCCGCCCCTGACGATGGCGGGGTTCTGTCGGGTCCTCCGGCGCCGCCGGCTGTGGGGGGCACTTCAAGTCCACCACCCGACGCCCTTTCCCCCTCCTGGCGACCCGAGGGGACAGAGCCCTCTTGAGGGGCGCCGTCCTCTTCATCGTCCACAATAATATGGGGGGCGGTCCGTTCGCCCCCCCCCCGGTGCTGGGACCCCTCGGGAGCCTCCGACCCCCCTCGGGCCTTCGACCCCTCCGGTCTCTCGATCCCCCCGCTGACAGGGGGGATCATGTCGTCCTCCTCCACCTCGAGCTCATCGAGCCAATGCGTGTTCTCTCCCCCACCCTCTACCTCCGAGACCGGAGTCTTGGGAGAATTGGGCGGAGGGAGTCCTGCCTTCTTAGCCTCGCGGCGATTCTTGGCAGAAGTCTCACGGCGCTGTGCTTTCCTCGCGCTCTTCTCCTTCTTGTCCTCCTTCGCCTTCTTCTGCTCCTTGTTCCGGGCCTGATTCTTGGCCCGGAGCTCCTTGTCCTCTGGGACTGGGGCAGGGAGTCCTTGACGATCCCCATTCCCTGCAAACGGGCGGCAATCAAGGCTAAGGTAGGGAAGAGGAAAAACAAGCGCAAAATAAAAGAAAAAGGCGGCATCTTACTAGAGAAATGTAGCCCTTCTTAGGGCGCATTGGAACCACCCGGGAATCCTTCAGGTCCGGGTGCGTGGTCCTCGACACCCAGGTGGCTATATCCGTCGCTGACACCGACGCCTCCAGCATCCGTGTCCCGACCTTGCGGACATCTTGGTCATCTCGAACATGAACGCCTGACGCTGCGCAAGCGGAAGCAGGCTTTGCTTGTGGAACGCCGTTGCCACCGTGGCTGCGGTGACCCTGGCCTGACGCAGCTTCTCGAGCCTCGCAAGAAGGGGGCCGAGCCTCTTCTGCTCCTCCGCAGGGGCGCCCCACGCCCACTTCGTGGGGCACTCCGTCACCATCTTCCCGGTATACCCCAGGAGCAGCCCGCCGTTGTTCCGGAGGTAGAACCATCCGTTCTGCCACCCCCGGTACCACGTAGGCATACTGCTCCAGATGTATTGTTGGGACCGCGCCTGGTAGAGCTGTAGCGTGCAACCGCCAACCCGCAGGGGAATCTTCTCCCCTCCCTCGTAGTGGGTGGACATGTCCGCCTTGAAGAGGTGGAGCCAGAGGTTTTAGTGGGCAGGGACCCCAGGAACCCCTCGCACACCGTGGCGAAAACAGCCGCCTACATCACTGAGTTGGGGTTGAGGTTGTGCAGCTCCACCCCGTAGTAGTGGAGAATCGCCCGGATGAGCCAGCCGGCGGGAGTGCCGAACCCCCGGTCCAGGAACGAGAGGAAGCAGACCACATAGCCCGAAGGCGGGTTTGGCTCCCTATCGCTCACCAGGGGATACATCCACTCCGACAATCCCTCATCAGTGATGGGGCGGAGGAGCCTGCCCTTCACTCGCGCGTCCTGCGCGGACCTTGCCACGTTGCTGGGGGGCCACGCATCGTCGCCGGCCACGGCTGCGAGCGGAGTAGGGCGCTTGCGGGGTGGAGTGGAGAAGACGGTGGCAAGAAGAATAGGAGGCAAGAGCGTTTTTGTGCGAGTGCAGGAGGAAAGGAATCAGGACCCCCGTGGCTGCTTTTATAGAAGGAGCGCGCCGTGGGCACACCTCCCAGAAGATCGATGGGGAAAGAGCAACCGTCGCCCGCCCCTGACCAGGTGAAAAATTTGAAGCGCCCACTTCTCCTGATTTCCGCGCCCGCTGCACGCGCGCATTAATTTCGCAAGTGAAGCGTCGCATCCGGTCAGAGCACAACGGTATGGCCGTTTCGACTCCCCACGCAGGTCACCTCAAAAGGGGCGCCCTGAAAAGTTATGTCAGTGCGGTTCCTTCCAAGACAAGCGGCGCCCGACCCCCTGCTGACCCCGAGCGGAGTCGCAGGGCGGTCTCCATCGGGCGCAGAATCCGTCTCGCCCGACCCCCTGCTGACCCCGAGCAGAATTGCAAGGCGGTTTCCGTCGGGCGCAGATTCCGTCTCGCCCAACCCCGATACTATAATCAAACTGAAACCTTTCAAGGTAGGAATCCCCAGGCCATGGCCACCTACGTTCCAGAGGTAGCTAGACTGACCCACTAAGTGGGTTCGAACAGTCGCCTCACGACGACCGACCAAGGGATGACTTAAGATGAGCACAATAGAGGCCACGGTCCGAGCCCCTCAGAGGGTCGGCGCATCTTTGCCAGTCATATCCGAGACCCATGCGGGTGTCACGCGAGTGGGATCCCATCGAGGGAGGCACTGAGCCCTTGGAATCTAGCGAACGGTTCCGACATCCACCGTGACTACCCTCGGGTATTTTGAGATGTGCCCATAGGGCCACCAGCCGACCCCTATCGAATGGGACTCGGACATCCACTTGGATTTACCCGCTTGTAGCTCCCAAGGAACGTCGATATTCACCCATCGAGGGTAGTACGGCGCTACCACCCCTCCTCCGAGCGAAAGGATGAATGAGGGACGTAACTACAAGACGAGAAAGAACCTGATCGACCCTTGTGGGGAAAGGGCTCGGGGGCTTCCTCGCATGATGGGAACAGGCGTTGCGTGTAAAGAACACGCAACCTACCCCTCGAATACTCTCGACTGCAACACTCAGGGATAAAAGCCTTTGAAGGAATAACACAATTTCTCCAAAAGGCTCGGGGGCTACACCCGGCGGGTGCGCTCTCGTGCACCCCCCGAAGGAAATAAGAAGCTCCGAATCAAAGAGAACCTTTGAAAGGGTGACTTCACCCCTTCAAAGGCTCGGGGGCTACTGTTGGGTACCATAAAAAGGGATACCCAAATTAGAATAATAAAAATCACAAAAGACAAAGCAAACCATCCACGATCACCAGGACTCAGGCGCAGGCTCCGGCTCGCCTGACCCCTTGGCCTCGGGCGTAAGCCCCGGCTCGCCCGACCCCTTGGCCTCGGGCATAAGTTCCGCCTCACCCGACCCCTCTTAGGCTTGGGCGCCAACGCTGCCTCGCCTGAGCCCCTGTCTCAGAGCAAGGCTTCCAACGCACGGCGCCCGTACCCACGATGTGACGGACGCAGTGACCCCATACCACGGCAGGGCATGGTGGCGACTATTCCAACCACCCCGGCCACTGTAGCCTTACCTCTTTCACTATGCTACCTTACCTCTTTCACTGTGGTGTACCACCTCACAGTAAAAGAGGAATGGGAGAGATTAACTAGTGTCACTATTAGTTGTCTTCTCCCACTGTTACAGAACATGCAACAGTGACACCGATCCGACCCCCACGACTTCAACAGGGTTCGGTAACCCGTCACAGGACCAACCATACTGTCAGCCATGCCTCAAGGACGAGACGGACAAGCTTCTACAGGGTCGGGACTGTGGCTCTGCCACTCACCAGAGGAAGATCACCAGTCACACATGTAAAATCCTGTGTCCCCCTTGAGACTATAAAAGGGGAGCCAGGCTCACATGCAAGACACGGCCAACAATCCACACAATCAAGACTCAAGCAACACACAAACACCACTCCAAGCGAGTTCACGCACAGAGTAGCAAGTCGCGCTCTGTCCACCACACAAAGTCAAGACTTGGGACTTAGCCCTCTCTCGCGACCTGCTTGTACACCCCTACTACAAGCACCTTTGGGTGCAAGGCAATACAGACCCTCGATCTCACACTGGACGTAGGGTATCCTTAGCCCGAACCAGTATAAATTCTCTGTGTTCACTTGCATCACCATCCGGGTTTAGGGAGACACGCATACTTATACTCGTTTGTGTCTAGACGACGAGTCTAGACGCCGACAGCATGTTTCTCGACAAACCCAAAGACCACATTTATAACTACCCTTTTACGGAGTAGCATCTAATAGTCCCTAAGTAGGTAGTTTCACATCTTGAGAACATACGACAATCTCAGGTCTAAGGACATAACATACATGATGCATAAGAGATAATAAGAACATCTCAGGTTGGGTCAGTCCCCATGTCATACATGTGCCCACATTATTAGTTTGACATCCCAATGTCTGTGACTTGTGAAACATAGTCATCAACTAATACATGTCCTAATCTAATTTTCATGTGTGTCCTCACATGAACTCTAACCAGGGACTAATATAGAATAACCATACAAGTAAAAGAGTTTCACAAATAATTCACTTAATTGTCAATCGATACAAGTTTGTCTATAATGGATATTCATTGAACTCATAATATATGTCATGGATACAATCATAATATCATCATCTCTATGATTACTTCTATAGCATATTTCTAACAAAAACATCATGTTAGTGCACATACAAATGTAACAAATGGTTCATGAGCTTGCTCCCCCTATTTGTGTGCTCAAGTTTTAATTGATTCCTTTCCATTTTCCAATGTCTCTCCCTTGATCACTTATTTGTTTTTCTTTTAATTGATTATCTTTGTTTCTCTCCTCCTTTGTCATCAACGACCAAAAAGGTTCACTTTTAGTGATAATTAAGTCAATCAAAGTTAGGGTCAAATTGTGGTTCAATCTAGATCACTTGCCTAGAACATGTAATTCGGTTTGATCCAAGGATAATCTTTTTCACACCTCATGAAGTATAAGAGTTGTCTTGACCATGTTGAATTACACATCATAAGCTCATTTTCAAAACACTAGACATACAGGCTCACCGACATGTCATATGCTACCACTAGATCAATCAAACATAGAAACAATAGTGGTATCATACATACATCAAATTCTTTTTGATTTTCATGGATGAGCCTATTTGTCATGCAAACATGTCTATATGTTCTAATCATGTCCTTAGCAAAGCATGAATGCTATGTCAACCAACTTTACCTTGCTTTGTTGGAGGAGAGGCATGTCAAGTAAATATATGGGGGTGCACTCGTTTCAAGTTGGAGAAGTCAAGTATGTTCAATTCTTTCCTCAACTTGCAAAATCTCTTCTCATCAAGTGGCTTTGTGAAGATGTTAGCTAGTTGATCTTTGATGCCAATGTTTTCAATGCTAATATCACCCTTTTTATGATGGTCCCTTATAAAATTGTGCCTTATATCAATGTGCTTGGTTCTTGAATGTTAAACTAGGTTTTGTGTCATCTTGATTGCACTCTCATTATCACATAGCAAAGGCACACGCTTGAATTTGATTCCAAAGTCATTCAAGTTAGCTCTCGTCCAAAGCAATTATGGATGTTGTGCATGGCTCCAAGCTCATGAAGGAAGGCTCTGAAGGTTTTATCTATAAAATGGGGTCCTCCATCACTTATTACCATCCTTGGTGTCCCATACTAGGGGAACATCACCTCGTTGAACATCCTTCGTGCACTCTTAGAGTTGGCTACTCTGTAGGGTAGTGCTTCTACCCACTTGGATATGTAAACCACAGCCACCAAGATGTATTCGCAGTCATGAGACTTCATGAAAGGTCCCATGAAATCAATGCCCCACATATCAAATATTTATATTTGAAGGTTATAGTGTAGGGGCATTGAATTTTGGGAGATGATGCCCCCTTGGAGTTGGCATTTGCGGCATAGATGGACAAATTCTTTAGTGTCCTCATACATTGTGGGCCAGATGAATCCACATTGCCATATCTTTGCTTTTGTATGGAATGCTCCATAGTGCCATCCGTATGGTGCTGAGTGACACTTCTCGATGATCTGCCTTCCTTCGATTGCAGGCACGCATCTCCTTAGCAAACCATCAGCGCAAATTCTACATAGGTATGGATTATCGCAGAGATGTCGCCAGCTCTCTACTAGCAGTTTCTTTTTGTTCTCCCCTAGTGGTACATATACTAAAACCATAAAATTTACATTGTTTGCATACCAAGGATTGTGGTTCGGCACCCTGAGGAGCATGTCATTGCATAGGAAATCGTTGATTAGTGTTTCCTGCATGTCAGTGATAGGCATACACGATAAATGATCGGCTACCGTATTTTCTACTCCTTTTTATCTTTTATTTCCAAATCAAATTCTTGGAGTAGTAGGATCCATCGGATTAAATGTGGTATATCATCTTTTTTAGTAAGCAAGTATTAAAGTGGCATGTGATCTTTGTAAACAGTTATTTTTGCACCCACCAAATATGACCAAAATTTGTCAATAGCAAAGACTACAACAAGAAGCTCCATTTCGGTAGTGGCGTAATTAAGTTGTGGCCCTGTTAAAGTTTTGCTACCGTAGGCAATTGCATGATGTTTCTTTTCCTTAGTTTGTCCTAATACTACCCTCTAACACTTATAGTGTTAACTTTGCATGTTAAGCATTTGCATTGCGTTAGCACGAGCATTATCACCTTCACTCATAAGAATCATGACATGGTCATGTGTCATGTAATGTCTACCTCGTGTGGTAGGTTTACTTTGGTGCTTGCAAAATGTGTATGATAATGTGTAACCAATGCAAATGGGTGTTTATAGTCTTACTAAATAACTTAGCTATGCTTAGAATGTCTTTTGGAACAATGTTCATGTTATGTGTTTAGCCCAAAGATGCCCCTAGGTCATGGTTGCTCTAGTTTGACCAAGTTTGACTAACTAGATTGCTCTTCAGAGACCTTTTATGAAATCATTGTTAGATTTCTTGCATGTTATGCACCCTTAAGAAAAGTTGTAATAAATTTCATAGGCAACAAAAGTTGTTTTAGGGTCACTTCAGGAAAATGTGCAGAACTGACTAAAATTTGCACACAATGCAAAATTGGGGGCTCTTTCCAACACTTAGACATTTTGCTAAGTCTGGAATCAGCATAGTTTGTCTGAAGGGTACTTTGGGAGCTCATAGTTTAAAATCTAGGCCAAATCAAGGTATGATCCTTTGAGAAAACTTGTAGTACTCACATAGCTCCACACATAGAGCAATTGGCTGGCAAAATCACCAAGCAGTTTAGGAGTTGATCGGGGCCAAAAATTGGATTTCAGTCGGCCTGAATGGGGAATGGGGAGCAGCAGCAGTGCCAACCAGCCACCATGCGCTCGCTGCGTGTGACGCCCGATGGCATCCGTATGTTGACGTTGGCCCCGTTGGTCAGGCCGGGCGTGCTCTATTAGCCACCACGACACCTCCGAGTGGAGCATGCGTCTCCCAAATCCATCTCCGCTCTCTCTCGTGCGCCCTCATCCAGCTCCATGCAGCGCTACCGCGACATCGGCGAGCTCACCTGCACCAACCAACCTGCCTCTGGCCATGCCATCCTACCTAGAGCTCCGCTAGTGTCACCTCTACACTATCATCACCTCCGCTGAGCTCACCGAGCATCGGTGAGGCTGCATTGCCTTCTCCGCCCTCGCGATCACCTCGCTGGAGAACCGCCTTGACCACCAGCAACGTGGCCAGACCTTTCTGGTCCATTTCACCCCTCCATTCCTTCTCCCCTAGCTTCCTCTCGTGTCGATGAACCTCGGTGTGAACCTCGACTGCCTCGCCGGAGACTGAGCACACTGGCAGTCAGCCCTGCACTACCGTCGTGCTGCCATGAGCGTGGTCAAGATACCTAGGGTGCAGTAGAGTAAGAGAAAAGGGGGTCAATCGACGCAGGAGAGTGCGGAGAGCACAATGGTGCTCACAGCCACCCCCGGGACCTCGCCGTCGTTGAGTTCTCCAGTGGTCAAGCGCCGCCTCTATTTACACTGTGACTGAAGCGTGGGTCCCGTTGACCGCGGGGTCTACCTGTTAGTGGTCTCTCTATGTTTTCTTCCTTTTATTTGGTGTGGATCTTGCAAAAATCGTAACTCGAGTTTGGTACGTCCTACTGGTATGATTCCAATTTTTTAGTGTTCATGAGATAGCGTAGTTTTTACTAAAAATATAGAACATGCCATGTGTTATGCAGAAATGTTTAATTATTAATTATTCTTTTTATTCCCTAATAAAAAGTGGAAAATTATATCTCTAGATCTGTGGGCTCAAAGGTCATGAAAATTTTATGGGTTGCTATTTATGCTATGAAGAGGCTCTAAGGTCATGAAAATTTTATGGGTTGCTATTTATGCTATGAAAAGGCTCTGGTCAATTTCTCATGATTTTTGGATGTTGTATGATGGAGTTATAATTTCCACTTGTTGAATTAGGAGATTCTTGTGGTAATTGTATTAATTTGTTTATGGCTCCTCTTAAGGTGAAACTTGCTGAGTAGTGTTCTTGTGTCAATAAGAAGCCGTGAAGAATCTGGAATCTGTTGTTTCACATTATTCACTAGGGTTTCTAATTTATGCCCTTCTCCCCTCTGCTGGCTTGTCATTTTTGCACACCGTGTCCTACATGTCCAAATGCAATGAAACTTTTACAGTAGCCTTTTTAAAGCATGAGTCACTTGCCGTAATTTTTTTTTAATTTTCTAAATACTTATACTGTATACTTGTTAGTTCACCTTAAATAATAAATAAATAGAAAAAGGTATAATAAAAGTGAGTTTTGGCCTTACCATGAAGTTTTATGATGCTTCTTAGATATACTCTAACTGTTTTTGAACTTGGTTCGGACCAATGTTAATTTCTCATAAAGAGTGAAATATTATTTTTACTATTTATGGTCCCTATGGAGCAGTTTCTGGATAGCTTGTAAAACTTCAATGGAATTGCATGAAGAGGATGTTTACTGAAGCTCTTGTTTATAATAAACTTATAGCTAACCTACCCATTTCTGGTGTTAAATTTTCAGAACATTTGATTAAAGGGTTTAAGAGTTATAGCCGTTGCAAGTTCAAGCTTTAAAGTGCTTGCTCTCTCAAATTTCCAGAGCAGATCTGGACCCTTGTTAATGTGATCATTTTACATTGGGAATCAACCTGATATGTCTAAAGATGAACTGTAGCTGATTTCATAAGCTTTCCAAAATGTCTTAGATCACTTAAATTCTGTGTAGGATGCTCGAATTATGACTGAAACTTGTCATTGCTACTTAGTGCTTGGGCAACCTCACTGCCCATATGTGGTTGTTCATATGTGTAGTCTGTAAGTATAGCTCCTCTACTGGAGAAGAAGTATGCACATACTCAATAGGCTAGAGGAAGTTTTGTTCCAAGTAACCGGTCATGTTTTTTACTACTTGTTTACATGTCATCCATCATCAACCATCATGACCATACTTGCATGACATATGCATCCTTTATGCTTATAACCCTTGTCATGCATGAATAGGTGCATGTAACACCTTAAAAATTGTTTCCTTGGAAATAGAGCTGAAATGATTTATTTATGAATTTTTGTGCTCATGAAACATAGGAAAATAATATTTTTCATTAAAATAAAATTTATCATAGGATTTAGCAACATGGTTGTGTATTCACTTTTGGAGCATTTGCATTTTATTTATTCAGATGAGTGACTTTGTCAAAAGTTCAAAATGTTTTTAGAATGATTTAAAAAATGGCTTGAAAGAAAAGAATTAAAAAAACAAAAGAAAAGAGAAAACCTATCCCTCTCTCTGTTTTTTTGGCCCGAGAGGCCCAACCCCTTCCCCTCCCGGCCTGCTACCTCACCCTGCGCGCAAGCCCAACAGCAGGCCAGCCCACACGGCACCCCTCCGGCAATACAGGTTCCGACCTTCTCACTGGACGTAGGGCACCTTTGGCCCGATCCAGTAGAGAGGCCCAACCCCTTCCCCTCCCGGCCTGCTACCTCACCCTGCGCGCAAGCCCAACAGCAGGCCAGCCCACACGGCACCCCTCCGGCAATACAGGCTCCGACCTTCTCACTGGACGTAGGGCACCTTTGGCCCGATCCAGTATAAACCCCCTGTGTTTTTGCATCACCATGTGGGTTAAGGGGGCACGCGGATTCATCACTCGTTAGTGTCCGGACCCCGAGTCCAGACGCCGACAACGTCAGTCACGCCCGCACCCGAAGCTCGCCCATGGCCGGAGCTCGCCCGTGCCCGGAGCTCGCGCCCACGACAGAGCTCGCCCGCGGCGGGGGCTCGCGCCCACGACAGAGCTCGCCCGCGCAGCCGCCTCTGCTCTGCCTCGAACGGAGGTAGAAGATAAAGGCCACCAGCGTAATTTAGTTTTACTTTCTAGACCTTTATGCAAAAGTGTCATGACTCATAGGTTTTACAGATCTGGCCTTGTCTAATTTCTGAAAAACTTAGGGTCTTTAATAAAAAGTGCTCTCACTAACACTGTTATCGTACCATCCAACCCGTTTTTTTCCAATTTCTTCAACCAAACAAGAGATGAGAGTTCGATCTGTCCCCAAAATCATGTCCAAAATCATAGTTGTAACCAAATAATGAATAGGTTGGCACCTCACAAAAATAAGAGTTGGATCCAACCCAACCTACCCATCCCGTACCCATCCCGCAACCAAACACACGGTAAGATTCCTACCTCTTCATGTATGTAGTACAGAATTGTTTACTACTCTCCCGTGGAAAGAAAATAAGCCACACGAACATGTAGGAATGTTTACGACTCTACTGCTCGCGGTCGCGGCAAGCGGCTTGGGGTAGGATGACGGGCGCACAGCGCAGCTGCAGCTTGGAGTAGGGCGCCGGCGCATGGCATGGACTGAAGCGAGACGACAATGGCGACGCATGCGGGAGCCTACTCTCGTTGCTCGTCGTAGCCTCACCCTGCGACGGCGTGGCTGTCCAGGGGAGCCACCCACTCGCGTAGTGGCAGCAGCTCGCGCAAAAGGATGAGCGAGTCCGAGGGCTGAAGCTGAACCATCTTTTTCCACCTTTAATTAACAGCTGCATCATGTGAGATAACAGGAAAAAAAAACAAATCTGACCGCATTCATGGAATTGTAACTTTTCTACTGGTGAATGGAGAATTTGTATAATTCACAACATAGGGACATATTCTCCTTACGTCGGGACACATTATGGCAAAATGCTACAAACATCTGGGCTGAATAGAGCCTGTTGATCTAACAAGGCGTATACATATCAACACACCCTGGAACCTCCATTCCATTCTCACGCTCAGCTCCTGCCGGCATGCATGGCAGCCCGGACAAAATCTTCGCATGTCGCATAACCACTCGAAAATACATCCGTCAATGCCCCCATGACATCAAAGGCCTCCTGCATATCATCTGATGAGGTCATGTCTTCAAGCCAGGAGAGCAGGTTCTTGGACAGCCCCACCATCTCCTTCATGTTGTCCAGCTTCTCTTTCATCTGGATCTCCCATTTCTCAAGGCTGCCAGCAGATTCATCTTCCTCACCCATCTTGCTCATGCTGGATGATTTTCCCTTCTTGAAGAACTGCTGTAGCTGCTCAATCAAGCCAGTGTACACAAGCATCGGCTGAACGATAGCGAAAAGCTTCTCGTCACTTGTATCAGAGGATGAACCTTCGTCTGACCGAACAGCCAATGATGACGAATCTGATGACAGCTTGAGGGTTGACCGCCCGTGCTTATGTTGCATGTAGGCGTGGTAGATGCCCCTCTGTAGGAACACAGGGCGGTGTTGGAGCCAACTCTCGTATGACTCTGACAGAAGGGAATAAACCATCATGAACTGTACAGTCTCCTCGGAGGACCCTGAACCACCACGGGACCCAGAGACAGATGCTGAAACTCGAATAGGAGAATCCAGTGTTGATGCAGAGCCGGACAAGTATGTCGTGACAGCCTTGGCCATTACATGACGCTGCTGGTTAGCACTTCCATCTGCAAGATAAGAAGCCATCTGGACCATGAATGGAAGAAACCGGGAGTTGCTTTCCCTTCCCCCACCTTTGCAGTCTGTGCTAAAGGAAGCGCCTGTTGCAAACCTCGCTAGCATCTGGAGGAGCCAAAAGCACCATCTTATATGAGAACAATTATGTGTAATATGAATAAATAATCCAAAAAATCGTGCTGAGCAAAGTAATCTGCGGGTGATACTTTGAAATTTATTTTATAGACCAAAGTACTATCTGTTCTGCTTTAGATATCAAGATGGATTCAAATACTCCATCCATCCCACACAGACTTCCCACAAAGAGTGTCATTCTCACTCCCAAAGGAGTCAAACATTTTTCAACTTTAACCAAGCATATACAAGAGATTATTAATGTTTATGATACATAATAAGTATCATTAGATTAATCATTGAATATATTTTCATAACAAATTTATTTGGAGATATAAATGTTGTTAATATTTTCTACAAACATACTCAAACTTAAGAAAGTTAAAATGTCTTATAATTTGAAATGGACAGAGTAGGGGTTAAGATGTACTCCCTCCGTCCCCAAAAGAATGTCACCTAGGTTTGTGCAAAAGAATGTCCATCCAGGGTTACTATGGGTGCGCTTAATTTGATGGATATCCCTGGATGGGAGATGGCGGTCCATAGACAAGCCTGTGTTTGGTTCATGGGCGAGTTGAATATAGATACTCCCTAACAAAAAATTGGCAAGAGAGCTTATCCATGTTTTCTAATCTTTGCCATTAGTAAATAATTAAGGGTTATTAGTATGTTATATTATTGCTTAGTAATTATGATGGCAATATTAATTTTGATGTGCATGTTTTATATGCCAATTAGGATAATAGTGGTGCTAATTAACATATTTTGTTTTTAATTAGCTATTATCATGACAAAATTAGTGTTAGTGCATATTTATTAGTATAGCTGTCATTTTCAAAAAATATAAATACAATTAGTCAAGTGAATTTATACCATCCACTTTCATCCATATAATCGAACAGAAAAATGCCTCGGCCAATCAATCCAACCAAACATGCAGCATTGATAACCATATCCCGAAACCCATGGATGGCCATATGACCATACCCCATCTAGCCTCTCAAACTAAATACACCCTATGTTTGGATGCAAAGTAAAATCGAATGTATCTAGAAAAACCAAAACATCTTTTAATTTGAAACTACTTTTGATCTGTGTATTAGTAACACGATCTAATGATATAGAGGCACTTATGATGAATGATTATTGACGAGAAATCGCTGAAATTTGAATACCATGAGTGGTCAACGATTTCTGGAACTGATAATAAAAGAAACAAGAATAAGCAATATGCTATCCAACTTTCAAAATATTCATAAAAAAAAAAAAAGCTTTGTCAATGCAATAATTGATTTCTCATGGACAAAAAAAAGGCCTGCATTATCTTAGAACCTGGCATGCTATATTTCTTCTCAGCAAGAGAATTTTAAAAAGGGCATGAAGTAAAGCAAAATCTAGGAAATAATACGAAGTGCAGTCCATAGCAATTGAATTACAATGAAATGTATTATTAGAATTTTTGCATTATCTTAAAACAAAAATTTAGCATTACGTACCAGCACAATGTCATATGTCAACAAACGGAGACGACTCCCATCAGCTCGTCCAAGTGAATTCAATTGGTCCCAGTACTGATCAACACACCTAGTGTACTGCCCAAGAGGAACAGATCGCCCCCTCAATGGAAAGATACAATTACACAATGTCTCATTGTTCCGCAAGGTAGCACCATCCCATTCCTTTTTTGGATTCTTCAGTGCAGCATCAGCACGTTTAGCTTCCTGATGGCATTGGTAGTGTATGATGTTGAAGTGGCTAACAGTGGTGTAAACACAGTCCCCACGGCCACTACCAGAACTTGTTGCACCTAAGTTCACTCGTTTACTGAATGCATAGACTCCCAACATGTCTGTTGGTCTTAAGGTGTACCCTTCTCTACAAACCATACACGCTACACCATCCTCCTCTTCTTCCACATCATCCAAACCTTCAATCGTAGGCTGAGATACAACAATACGTCTAACTCCATCAGAAGCAAATTCTTGACGCATTCCCATTCCCTGATATAGGGGAAAAAAGGTCAGTGCCCATTAAAATATGCATATGTAGAACCATGGACCTAACAGTTATTATAATTAGAAACATCTGCAGAATAGAACTTCTGAAACAGGATGGATAACATCAGAAACATGGCAGCTGATGAAACTATAAGACTTACCTTTAGTAGCATCGCTCTTCTCTCAAGAGCACGGCGACGCATCTCATCCCTTGTAGCATGTCGCAGCTCTTGAATCTTCTCTCCTAGGAAACCATCGCCATTATTTTCATTATTGGCTAGCGTATCCAAAAGATTTTCTGCTCTTGCACCAATTTCATTTTCACCAGGCACCCCTTCCAAAGCATGGAGCAGCGGTAATATGCCTTCTTCATCAATGCATTTCTGTGTAGACAGATGGCCCTTGGCCAGCCCCTTCAACATTGACAAAATGGGTGGAATAGATGGCAGTTTTAAGCCAGCTGTCCATTCTTCACTTGTTCTAAAGCCAGTCTGTCCTGCAGAAGCAAAGCTTTCCTTCACATGCTCAACAGCAGCTTTCGTAATGCCCTTCTCCAGAATAATATCCTTCAGCCTCTCACCACACGAACTAGTCTTGAGTGACTCTGATACACGAACAAAGTTTTCGACAGCAGATCGCTGTGTTGACGCCTTTTGGCTTATATTATCATCTTTTGGATTATCTTCATGTTGCTTCTGCAATCGATCAAATTCAGTCCAGTCCCTAAGGTAGGGCTCAAAATGTTGAATAAGAGCTTCCATAGCTGCTGGCTCCCCATAGGTCAAATACGGCAGGATTCTTGCCACCATCTCCTCATTCCTTTGCTGCTTGTTTGATTTTTTGGCACCTGAAGGATGACATATTCTATCCAAAAACATGAGAACAATTTTCCTGGCCTCCTCACCAGCACCAGTGGCCTCAATACTAGTTGTAAAAACACTTTGGGCGATGCTTATGTCACTCTCATTAGCTTCCATAGTAAGACTTTCTACAATTAGTAGAATACCTTCAGCTGGTTCCATTGCATCCGCAGAAAATGCACGTCTAGCTGTCTCAAGCAGCAAACCTAAAGCACCCAGACGTAATAGGGCACATCTATTTTCACGGATTTTGCAACAATACTTGAGAAGGTTAAGAACAGAAGCCAACTCTTCTTGATTAGATCTGAACTCATCATCACGTAGGCTCTGCCAAAAAAACATAAGAACATTAATACAAAAGTGGTCAATCTCAAGCCTTGTTAACAAAACTGGAACACAAAATTCACTTTGTTTTAAAGTTCATATGGATAGCTGCTCAACAGATTGGAGAGCAAGGCATGAAGGTAAGGTAACCAACTCAATGTGTAAACTTAAAAGTGCATACCTGAATCATGCTCAAAATAATCTCAAGGAAGGTAAGGTAACCAACTCAATGCATAAACTTAAAAGTGCATACCTGAATCATGCTCAAAATAATCTCAAGGCCTCCACATTCCCTAACAGCACCTGCTATAGCAAACTCAATTTCAGGATCTTGTGATTCCTCCCTTTCCTCATCCAGCTCTTTAATCATAGGCTCAGTAGCTTCACCATCTAAACCCTGATCATAAAATACAAATGTCTTATGAACATTACACTGAACCAATGTTAGTAAAGTCAGAACATCTATGAATCCATCATGAATTGTCTGAAAGTGCTTAACCCAAAGATGCAAAGAATCACAACAGGCACAATAAATACTAAGTAACAGAAAGAAAAACACTCTCCTCCAGATTAGTTTATTATAGTACAACAATTTTATTTTAAAAACATAAGGTGTGACAGGATTTGACAAATCTGTATGCAGGCCCGCAAGAAATCAGCGTCTTATTGAGTATATGTGGATGCACATCAATATAGCAAATAAGTGACACACAGAAGTTCCAAGTACTAGTGGACATTGAACTAGTTTAGGTTATTCGCCGCTAACAAACAGTTCTTATACACAAGCATCAAGGTTCCTTTGGACCAAATAGGTGATAATAAAACAAAATATTAAAATAAAGAAAACAGAAACCTTGATCCCCATAGCTAACCTGCAGTCTGTAGGTCACTGTCATTGGCGGGCAATCTCTGATAGATGAAGCAGCAGTTATTGCGCTGACATTGGACAAAGAATGTTGAGTTTGACCATGGTTCTTCCTCCATACTTGCTCATAGACTTGGGAAATGCTCAGATCGAGTGAGATTATACTACCACCAACTAATAATTCCATACCATAATCATCCTCCAAAAGTCCAATTAAATCAAGCTGGTTACATATTTTGTTTTTCACATCCCGCATTAGAGGGCCAACATCCACACTGGAGTATGGGTTCTTTGTCATAGAACCCCTGATGAACTCCTCTTGAGTATGTGCCTTGTTCAGTATCAAGAGATAAACAGGCTCTGGTTTCACAGGGCAAATCAGATTGCAGAGTTGCTCCACAATAAACTGCAAAAGAGAGTTTTTGATAAGACAAAACAACAAGATAATAAATAAATTATTCCCTCCATTTCTTGTTATAAGGTGCATTACGATTTGAGAGTTTTTTGTCACATATAATCCTTTCGTCTACTGATTATCTAGATAGTACTAGTAGTATATGGTCTTTTACTTGAGAGTTAAGCCTTAGTGCTTCTATCTAAGTAACCTAGTTATCTCTGTTAAAGCTGTACCCAGCTTCTATCTTAGCATCTAGAATATGCCTGGTATCTACTTTATGCAGTTAGAATATGCTGTAGTAGTTGGGATGCTTTCTTATGTACCAAGTTTACTTTTCCTATACAATGAACCTAAAGTACTTTGACCCACTTGTATGTGTTACCTTGCCGACATTACTAGCTGCCAACATATGTAGGTCGGTTCTTTTATTTAGGCAGTAAGAGTAGTAAAGCTGTCCCTGACTATATGCAATGAAAGCGAGCTAGTTTGCTTCAAACAGAACCTGCCTCCTAAACTCCAGCTACTCTATTCACCTCTGCTCATCCTATAGCTGCTGCATTTCTAACATTTTCAAGAAGTACTTTAACCATTAATACCTTGTACAATTATATTATCATTATCATCTACTACAAACCAACATCTTACTAAAAGATGTTAAATACAAATCGAGATGTGCAGTAAAGTTACATATAGTTTGACTAATTGATGACCAAAGTTTACAATGTTTAACTTTTACAATTTACGAATTCTAATTCACCCTACATTCAAGTTTACAATATTTAACTTTTATGAATCCTAATACACCATACATTCTGAAATGGGTAGTATGCATAATATGTTTAGAGTTGCTATCATCAAACTATAAGCACAATATCCAAATAATTTATAATAATAAAAAATAGAATGTGCTCGTACCAAAGACGTCCGTCTCTTTTTTTCCTTCACATGCTTCTGCAATCCAGAGATGCAAGCACGAATAAATTGACGTTTGTTTTCAGTACTCTCAACAAGCAAACTATCAAGAAGGTCTTTCAAAAGACGATTGCAGTCATTTATTAGCTTTGTCTTTTGCACAACAAGCCCACGGATCACCAGAAAAGCTTCCAGCACTTCAGATAGTAACCTATCACTCATAAACCTGTAGTATGAGGGAAAAAAGGGTAAGGACATCGAAAAGTAACCAGGCATATTGGTAGCTTAATTAGGAGCACAAACAAGAATTTTACCTTCCTCTGATATTGGGAATTTCAAGGAACTTGTTCAGGAGCTCAACAAGCTTATGGAGAATGAATCCCTGTGATATATCAATGCTTAGGCTTCTCTCCTGTGATTCAACATTGGACACTTCTTTTGTTATCAAAGAACATAACGTTGTCAAACAACCACGAACAGTTAGGAAAAGACGAGAAGACTCTGAATCAATCATGGTCCCAAGTAACTCAAAGTACTCTGCTGCACTGTCACCAGCTGAGAGTGTTCGAGGAAGTAGTGACATGAGCAAGTTCAATAACTGAAATTGTCTAGGAGTGTTTGATGGGCATAGCAAGCTTATGAGAGTGCATATCTCAGATCTTATTGACTGGGAACACGAACTTAAGATCAAGTCTGACACCCAGTAACCCAAGGCAAATTTTGAGAAGTCACTCTTACTTGACTCCAGACATGCACGACGCTTCCATCTGAGTCCATATTTGAGAACCAGATAATCGGACTTATACGAATCATGACGTGCCTTCTGAACAGATCCTTTCACTGCTTGGGATACTTTGTACTGCCTCCGGACGAAATCTAAATATGATGCACCATTCTCCCATTCAGAATAGCTCAGAAGTGGAATATCCTGGCCTCTTCGACTTCCACCATGAATTTTTCCAGATATATCTGACTGAATCTTAGCACTGGGATTATTAGATGTGTTACCAGTTGTATCATCGTTCTTAGAGTGCAATGTCAAGCTAGATACTCCCAAACCCGACTCTTTGTCCCCACCATCAGATTTTGGAGGCGTGCAAGCCTGAGAAATTATCCTCAAACAAGGAAGAATAATATGTTCCGAAATTGCAGGATGTTTTGCTCCAACCTTAATAGAAGAGAACAACAGTTGAAAGGTGACACGTAATCTTGCCTCCCAAAACTCATCCACAAGAGCACAAGTCTCTGATAGCAGCAGTAACTCTTCTCGTGTTGATTGTGCAATGTCCATGGAACGATGGTGCTCAAGACAATACATCACCTTCTTCTGAATCAAGTTGTTTAATTCCTGAACCGCATCTTCATCACTTTCAGAGAATGAAGATAGCACAGCCCTAGCAAGAGTGCGTGCTGTCCTAGGGCCCTGATGAATGTTGTTTTCAAATAACTCTGATAAAATTCCAGCACTAACAAGCTGCTTCCTGCAGTATTCATGTTTTGAAAGCACTTGTAATAACTCTAAGCATTGTGTAACAAATGTAGTACTACACCCATAACAACTATTTGGAGACCTTGGTATTGAAAAGGCTGGTAATGCATTGGTATCACTAGAACTTTTCTGGTGCAGATATGTCATTAAAACACGGCGCTGCCCTTGCAATGTCTGAACACTTTTGCTCACAGAATCAAAAGCTGCTTTGCATTTTTCACCATATAGAACACCAAGAAGTGCAATCTTGCGATTTACCTTGCATGTGGGCCCAGGCAAGGACACCATCATCTGCTGAACAGCATCCTTCTGCTGCGAGTCTATCTCGTGTTCACCTATGCTTGACACAAGTTTGATGAGAGGCTTTTTAAATCCCATCAGTTGCTGGTACCGCCTATGAGCATTTTCCGATTCTGACTCTATTGCTGCCAATCCTTTTCTCATGTCGTCATCATTTTCCATGTCGTCAAATGAAAAACTGGGTTTTGCCATGAAGTGGAATTCAAAACGGCCATATTTGCTGTATCCACACTCATTGCAGAGGAAAGAATCAAGATTTTCATAGTTAATATTTCTACACTGCCGGCACTGATATGCATTTTCATGGCAATTACTACATATGCCGTGCTTATCAGTGACAGACCTGCTACACCGTGGGCACTGCAGTGATTCAAGGGACGAAGCTTGAAGATTCTCATAAAATGAATCAAGCTCAATCATGAAATTGCATGCTGTAATCGGAATGGGAAATTCAACCTTCAATTCTGTCTGATTAAATGTAAGATGGCAGCTCTTAGCACGCTTCCAGAGAGTCCAATTATTCTTCAATTCTGACAAGTCAGTCACAGGCCTGTTGTTGTAATACAGGTTGAGTACTTTCACCGATTTAGACTTACGAGCATCATAAACATTCATTGTAACTGACTGTATAGTAAAGCTTCCAGTGCATTTTATTATAATTCTGTTGTCAGTAAATTTGGTCTCGGACTTGAGGGTTTCGAGCTTCGTCCTTGAATACGGAACATCTGGACAGCTGCAGGTAACACAAGGCTCACTCTCTAAGTAATAGCCATCAAACTCCACTAAGCAACTCAGCGTGTTGTATATACGAGAATTTGGATGATTTGCCAATAGCTCATTCTGAGAATGGAGCGTGTCAAAGATGCAGCTTATGACCTCAGATGTCAAACATTTATTCACAAGTTCAGAGTCATTCTGCTTTGCACTCAAGTCATTCACTTTCCCAAGTAAACAGGTCATGAGGTCAGTGTACTCAACAATGTTTTGTCCATATATGGGAAGATGTATCACCTTCTGTAGAAGAATCGATAGCATTGCCTCCCTAAGTGGGTTTTTTGCATGGTACCACACTCCAAAGAGAACACATTTAGCCTCATGACGGACACCTGTTGAGTTCCATTCTAGCAAGAATATGTCAATAAAGTGCTTCAACATGTCACCTTTCTTGTCACTGAACATCTCTACAGCCTGTTCCATGTCCACGCAAGATTTTTCTGAGGAACCTTCAGAACAATCATCAGCCTTCCGCTTCTTTTTCAAATCTGAAGACTGCGAGGTAGTTCTCGTAGAACCCCCGAGATCAGCATTCTCTGTTTTTTGTGCATTATGATTGGCATCTTTTCCAGAATAGAAAGCCAAATTTAGAAGCTTGAGAGTCTGAATAACACACTCTTCACTGAAATGGTAAAAATTGTCCATGAGAAATGGAAGAAGATCCATGTGCTTCAAGCAGAACTTTTGCCAATTCTTTGGCCTTGCCGCAGCCACATCACAAAGAGTCGACAAACATTTTATGAGCTTAACACTTCTCTCATAAGGCACAGGATTTCGGAAACCTCCAGACTTGTTTATGATCTTATTAAGTTTCTTAACTTCATGGGAGTATTGCCACGAATCCCTCACACTATAGTAGTGAGTCTTGCTGCCACATAAATGAAGGAAGAGCCTCCTTGCATACCTCCGAACAAATGTAGTATGAGGATTGCTAATATAGCTGCAAAGCACATCTTGATATCCATCCAACTTTAGATCCTTGGTGTTGGGAACCTTGTAGCATCTATCCTTCTCAGCAGACTTCTCCTTCTCTGGTCGAACCATACTATATACAAGCCGGAAAGTATTCTCCAACAATAATTTGTAGTAGTCCATGAACAGATCAGTTGGATGAGATTTAGCGTATGAATCTGAAAAAAAGGGAGAGAAATTTCCAGCTGGCAGCTCTCTTCTTATTGTCAATAGGGATCCACAGCCTGAACCAGAAGAACCAGCTTCTCCATTTAAGGATGATGACTTGAAAACATGAACAAGTTGCTGCAGAATATCCATAAGATAATTCAAAAATGTCTGCTGCCTGAGGGCAGAACAGGCACGGACTAACTGGGAAGCAAACTCATTTTTATCCTGGTCAGCACTGGATGACGGGAGAGTTATTGTTGTTGATGCCAGAACCTGAGCAGGACCTTTCTCTGCCAAATCAGAGCTCCCACTTGACTTTGAATGAGAATTATCACTCCCAGGCTGATGCCAGTTGCGGAACATAAGTGTGAAGAACATGAAAACAAGGATCGATACTTCTCCAAAAGTGCATCGCGTTCTGGCAGGGAACGGTTTATTTACATTGACTTCATCCATAAGCCACTTCACAAACTTCTCCAAATCCAAATTTTCTGGCTTTGAACTATCCATGAAAGGACCACCAACTGCAGAAGAAAGCCTGTAGAACAACTGCATTAAAGGTATGGCTCGGGTACCAGCAGTGGTCCCCATCCAGCCTCTAAGCTCTTCAATTAGATGGTTAAGTACCAGGGAGTTAATGGCACGTTTTGATGCAGAAATCGAAACAGTTGTCTGGTCTGTAATAGTCTCAGGTAAGTCTGCAGACTCATATACATGAATTGATGATGGGGAGGTCTGAACACTCCTATCAGCATGAAGAACACCAGAATCCGCTAGCTCATCGACAGAGAAATGGATTTCACTGCCTTCGCCTCCAAATGTATCAACTTCAATTGGTATTGCTGACATGCGATGATCTTTTGAATGTGGTGCTGGTAGGCGATCTGCATCAAGTATCTCATAGCAAGTTTCACATAGGTCAAAATCTGGACATACGCTACAGTGCCACCTTTGCCGAAGTATTGGAACGGTGGAACAGCCATCACAACAGTATTGCACTGATGATGTGGCAGGATCTTCTTCAACCATGACCTGAGAGTTTGCACTGGTGGAATTCATAACAGAAGCACTTGCTTTAGCTTGGTTTTCAGGAGCATCATCATTAGCTATCATTGTCTGCTTGGGGAAAGGGACTTGGAGAAATCGGGATGAGATAGCCAAACTGAAAACCAGCAATAAAACACAGCTGAGAAAATGGTATAACAAAAACCAAAGGAAATCTAGCAAATGTTAATAGTGGTACTCTAATTAATTTATAAACAAAAGAAGACAAAACCACCTGCTAGAAGTCTGTACTGCTTCATATGGTGCAAAGAGCAGCTTCTTCAGCAGAGCAACTGCAGGTCCCACTGAAACTCTAGGATTTTCATTGGAATGAAGAGCCAGGCATTCAGCGTAGCTATAAATAAATTCCACACAGGGCACAACAAGACTATTTATCGTCTGTGTGTCTGGCCTGTCTAAATCTAAGATACCCCAGAAAACTTGCATAAGACCATCAACTAGTTCTGTACCTGCACAATATATAGTCATTATAATAGATATTTTTATGTTAGAAAATATTTGAAATTAGAAATGCTTCACATTTTCTATGCTCAAACTAGTAGATACAAATGTACGTCGGAGAGTCAAGTTGCCCAATAAAGGAGTCCACAACGCAAGTTGACAAAGTTGCACATCAAAAACAACAAAAGCAGCAGCAGAATAATTGCTGTGACATCTTTGCAGTTTCATATAATTTAAACTGTAAAAGTACTCATGTTTACACATGCTAACCAGCAGACAAGAAGGATAGCCTTCAGAATCATTTAGCCAACCTTCTTACAAGACTTAACTAAGCAAGCAGGTTATCTCCAAAACAGAAATAAAGGAGGCAAATACAAATACAGCAAAAGAAGACAAATAATTGACACATTGAGAAATACCACTACATTTTTATGTGCACATAGGGGCCACATAAATGCAGCCTATACCATTATGCTGATTGGTAAAAATTAATATAAATATCTAATCCTGAAATCAACATGCAGACAGCAGTAGTTAGATATCCCTTCTAAAAGTCAACATGCAATAGTCAAGCAATACAAATTTGGTTAAACAAACAGAAGTACAATTAATACCGTGAGTTTCAAGAAAAGAGGCCAGGTTTGATTTCCTATGCAATGCAACTTTGGAAACTGTATGGATCTGGGCTATAAATTCTTTTATCACCCAGCTAGATGCAGCGCCTCCAACTCCAATTCTTGAAGTTATTGCTGGGAGTGATTTTATTACCCCAAGGAGACGCATGGTGTCCTTAACCTGCACAAACATAATCCATAAGTAAACCAAAAATGGTGGAACAGAGGGAGAAATGGACCCGCCCATGGGCAATAAGATAATAGACAAACTGGCATTTACTTGATAGTACATGTCCTTCTTTGGGAACACAGCCTGAAGGACACGACATGCAGCAGAATGTAGCAGAGGTTCCCTGTCACTTTGAAAAATGGTTTCCAATAAAGATCGGCACTTCATATTATCAAGTTCCATGCCTACATCAACCATGTCAGTAAAGCAGCTTGGTTGGCATAGCAGGTATATGCGTGAGAGAATCCTAAGGGCATCTGCCAGAACTTGCTCCTGGATAGGAGCAGCCTTCACGTTTTGGGGTCTCTTTCCTGATCTACCACCAGTAGCATTACCACCCAGTGCTTCCATATCAAGCGCAGCGTCCATTTTTTCTTTCCATCCAAATTCATCTTTGGCTCGACCATAAATTTCAATACAATCTATCCTAGGTATAGATGAACCATCGAACGTTTGACCAACAGTAATTGTGAACTCTTCGTCCGCCAGAAGTGATTCAGCAGTAGTAAATGGTATATCATACCATGATCTCATGCCTTCATCAAGCTTAATGACTCTATGAAAAATTGTGATCTCAGAAGGAATGCTGCTAGCAGATGTGTTGCCCACATGGATCCGGCAACCAACCATGACTATATCAGGGTTAGGATTCGAAATAACCACCTACAAACAAAAAATGGAGTGCCAAATGTTATTCTACATCAATTGGTTTAGGCCAGTACATAAAACAAAATCACAGTATAAACAAACCAGAACATCCTACCTTGAAGCCAGCAGGTGTCAGACTCTCTAAATACCCATCATCTGATGTCAATCGTTGTTTAATGCTTTCAGAATCACCACTCTTGGTTGTTTCACTATTAAACTTAACATCACATGTAAGGCAAGTTGTCTTCTCAAAGAAATCAAGTGGAAATTCTGGTTTTGTGCCAGTGTAAGCTCTACTGCTGAGTATACTGCTGCCCAGTTTCTTTGTTTGCTCTGTTGTAAGGTTCGTCGAACCATCACCTCCACTAGGTGTATGAGAGTAAATATGAAGGCTTCCATCATCATACAAAAGAAGACAATGTGTTTTATCTTTGGATAAAGGCTTATAGGCAGCAACACCAACCACTGAGGAATTTGCACCAGTACTGTGCCTCATGTTTTGTGCAACCAACTCATGAGGACCCAACGACACCACAAGAGGAGCATTTGATTTAAATTTCGATAGGCAGGTAAGGATACCACTGCCAGATACTAGCTCTCTCCAGCAGTAAAGCCCGGCTGGCTTGGATTTACCATCATGATCCTCACTTATATATGATAATTCCGTTATTGATGAAGAATCAGCATTCAAGCGCCCCATGAAGGTTGTGCCATCTTGATGAGATACAAAAAGAAGCCTGTAGGTTGATGAGAAGTACAATGACAACCCTTTATGCATGGATATGACATCTTCAACCAAGACTGTTTCAGTCAATATCTTGGCACCAACATCGCCCACCAATGTAATATTCAGCCTATATAAAAGACCCCCTTCAGATAGAACAAGTAGCACCAATTTCCCCATTGAGGAGGGGACGAGGCTTGCATCAACTATCACATCATCAGCTACAGTAAAATAATGCATGGGGCTAATATTATCCTGTGAGAGATCATATATCTTCACAAACAGGTTTGTTACTACCATGAGCTGTACCTGAGAACCTTGAACCCATTCCAAACGACGAATATATGCTCCTTCCAGAGCAAGTTCTATGGCAAGGCGATCAGTTACTTCACCACGACTATTTAATGTTAGTACTTGGCAGTCCTCATATCCAGCAACAGCAAGGTAATGGTCCACCAATGGATTGTAAACTAAATGGACAATTTCAAAGCGAACAATATTCCTGGAAAGGGGCTTCACATTGGTTTTGTCTGCAGTAATAGGTACTGCAGTAGGCTGTCCAATGATTTGTCCCACGTCAAATATAGCAACTTTATCGCCTTCTCCAACAGCAAGCTTACCTCGAGTGCTGATACTGAGCAATAATTTAGCAAGAGAACCATTAGCAAGATGTGACTTTAGCTCCCTAGAATTTGGATAATCAGCTTTTATCTTCAGGTCCAGTGATCCACTTTTAAATACTTTCTTTAGTTGGAAGAAATCAAAGGAATGTGACACCAGCACATCACCTCCTAACAAAACTTTCCTGTCTTTCAAAAGATTCAATTCCCTTTGGCTGAGTATAGTAGGCAGCAATTTTTTGCAGATTTCAAGCACCCTTACCTCAATATCCTGATTTTTAAGAAATAAAGGAAGCCCATTGCTGAATTCATTTGGCACAGATAGCTTCATGGTATTATCAGCATCAGTAGAAATGTCATCTTCAAAATCAGAACCACTATCCAGAACCTGCTCCACATCCTCGTGATATGGCAATATGGGGTGGAAGCTGCTAGCAGCAGGCGGTGGTACAGTAGAGGTGCCAGTGAATTTCCGAGGTTTCAGACACTGACAGCTGCTACCTCTCACACCTCCAGCCCCACAGTCGCAGAAGAAACGGCTTGATCTGGAGTAAACAACACGATGCCCTCGATGACACACCTTGGCACAGACTGAACAGCAGCCTTTGGAAACTGTTAAGTCACATGTATAGCAGAAGTACCAATGCTGTTCCATGAAATTACTGCCACTGGATGTAAATGTGCACACTTTTGACGCTAGAGCTTTATCACTGTTTCCATCGTCTTCGTCATCTCTATCAATGCTGCCTAATTCCCCATCAGATGTACCATCATCTTCGTCTTCCTCACCAGAGCTAGCATCACAATCAACAGCAGTATTACTTACTTGATTCGTGCGAATGACAAGATTTTCTGAATTTTTCAACTCTTTTAGGATGAGAGATCCTGACCCAAAACTGCTTCCAGGAGTTTTTGATGAAAGTCTCTTAAGCTCACTTCTACTTAGTCCAGTATCACCGAACACTGCCTCCACAAAAGAAAACAGAAACTTCAAAGTTTGCAGTTTACCCTCATCCTCAACCATTGTCTCCATCAGCATCAGAGTGTTTTCAAACAAGTGCTTGAAGTGTGATTCCTCACTTGATAGTTGAACAAGAAAATGGAAATATGCTCTAGCAATCTGGAGGTCATGTGACAAAAATGCTTGATCAAGTAATGGTAGCAAAGAGTTGAAAAGGTGATGCTGAAATTCTTTGTTCAATGTTTCATATGGAGGACCAATGAGATGCTTAAAGAAATCCACTGTCAGTTCTCTAATTGCAGGATTAACTGTAACAATTGTGCTTTCAGCTTTTACAGAGGGCCCCAATATTATACATTCTAACCACGATGAAAAGCAGGGCACATCCATTCCAATAAATTTGTTTTGCAACTTCTCTTTAAGACCAGGACAAAAACCATTGCTTAATATATCAGTCAATAAGTGGATAATCTTCAAATTAACCTGCTCAGATTTGCAATCCAAAACATCAATAAAGACTGACATATCAGCACGCCCAGATGCAAAAATACGGCTTGCTCCTTCAGGAGCTCCTTCTGCATCACCAAGGAAAAATTTAAACACCTCTGATTTAGATTGAAGGTCCTCCACTACATCAACAACTGTAGAAACCAAAATCTCTTTCACCCCGCTATCCATGCTACCATTCAAGTTTATGTCAGCCAGGAAACCTTCTAGCTGCTTCAGGACAAACAATTCACTGTATCTCGCAAGATCATTCCTGTTGTTAATTAGACTCATAAATATATTATCACAGTCTCCATGAACAGGTCCAAATATATGATCTGATCTAACTTCCATCACCATACCAAGCAATTTGGAAATAGCACCCTCATCAACTTGGTCTCTGTCCCCTGGTTGTGCAACCTTTATACATCCAGTAAAGGTTTGCATGATCTCATTTATCACCAAAATGCAAGAAAGGAGAGCACTGTTGCTAGAAATGTAATCCAATGGAAATCCATGTAACAAGCACTTCTGGAAATAATATTTTCTCTGCCCTTCACCTAGCTTTGTGGTGACTCTATCTATCCTTGATGAAACCTTACATATGGATTCCAGCATTTCCAAATATGAACCAGATTTCTCAAAAAGAAGATGGTGCTTGGATTTGTCAAAGACAGAATGCTTGAGCAGCAGGGAAGGATAACAAGTATCCAAGGAAGACCTTTCAAGAAATGACAGATAAGCTTTCTTAAAAGTACGAAGATAGATCTCCAGAAGAGAAGATAGGATATCCAAACAGTGTCCACTGTTCTCAGTTATGTAGATTGACAAATTCTTCCCACAAGTAAATAGGTCCTCACCATGAACCTCATGTATTCTGTGTGAATCCACCTCAGATTCTCCACCTGTCTGCTGCATCCGAAGAACAGAATTAATGTGAGAGAGAATAAAGGAAATCCATGCTCCTTTCCTGGGGAAATCCCAATTCTCCAGTGTACTTGAACCAAGAATATCAGAGTGCAATAACTTTAGGAGTTGAAATATTAACGCAGGTAGATCAACACCAACATGAGATGAAGCACCACTGCTGATACTAAGAGCAAATGTTAGGAAGGCATTGACATCGGCAAGGTCAGGCTCCAGGTAATAATTATTCGGAACAGAATCGTTGCCTTGACAGCATATACCAGAGAGAGTACTCCAGCAAATCAAAAATATATATCTTTCCACAATGAGATCATCAGCAACTTCAGGGCTCCTACCACTCCAAGAACCAAGGATTTGTGACATAGTTGCACCCAAATAAGCCAAGTTCAAGCCCAAAGTTTCAACAGCAGCTTTATCAAAATAGAACTCGGCATGAACTGGAGTAACATCAATTAACTGAGGGAGCAAGTTACTAGCTACAGAACTCTTTTTGACTGAACCACCAAACAATTCCTCAACAATAACAGTGGCAAGGGATGGTAAGCAGTTATTCGTGGAACGTGACTGGCCTTCCTTCAACTGGATATCCCACAATCTGGATCTTAACCTTGTAAATAACCATGATGGGTGTGTGAAGGGGTACAGCAACATATGACGCAGGACAAGCAGAAGCCTTGATAGGAGCAATGCCCATCTTGTCAGCCCAGCCACAGTTACACCAGACACAGGCTGTTTCATTTTTTCTAGGGAAGAGAGTACAATTTTGACCAAATCAGCCTTTTCTGACTCTGTGGTTAAATGGAATGCTGCCAAAACAATTTCCAGATGAAAAGGACACGGGAGACTTGCACAGAAATCACTAATATTTAATGAGCTGGATGATGTATCATTTGCCTTCTCCAAAAGATAAGTAACATACTGAACAAAAATCTTTCTTCCCAGACTAAAACCTGAGTTTGATGTGTAACTCATAGCATGCACAACGAGAGCAAGTGTATAGTGGTTATAGGTATACTTCCCACTTTCAACATTAAACACTTTTTCCACAAGATATTCCCTTAAAGAAGCAGGACATTCATCACAAACAAGAAACGTTTGTAGAAGTTCAAAACAAGCTGCATTAATGTGTGGTAATTTATTTTCAGAAGAAGACATCATATTTCCAGTGCTGCTTTCATCAGGGAAGCAAGCTTGGCACTTAAGTATTGAAAGAAGTTGATCTAGATGACAGGTACTGAATTTTCTGCAAGCATCCATATATATAGCACTGGACCACTCTGGAGACAAGATGGATGTTTCCATAAAGCACATCAGATCAGCAGCTAACTGAATAAACCCCTGCTGGCTGTTTGATGGACTGCTCCCAAGAGATGTTGACTGTTCAAGACTTTCATTTAATCCTGCAGGACGTACTTCAGCAAATAGATTCCCAAAAAGTGCATCTTCCTCATGACTTGCCACAGACTCCAATTCTGACACAACAGCTTGTTTTGGGCAACTCAGATGTTGCTTCTCACTTGTGAATGATTTCAGTCCTTCTTCATGGAGGAAAAAAGTGAGATGTACTAAACCACTCAACCATTGATGTCCTGAAGGGAAAATAAGCCATAGATACTCCTCACATGTATATTTCTTAAGCAATGGTACCTCCTCCGAACGGATATGACAAGACAGGTCACTTGTATCTTTGTTGCATGAATAATCCATGACATCTTTGTCTGGTTTGTCCTTGTCAACACGACTTGTCCATCGTTTGGCGTCTTTAAAAAGTTTCAGCACAAATTGAACAACATGAGGAGAGTAAGCTAAAGGAGGCACCAAGCAAGTACCACATTTTTCATATCTCCATATATTAGGATTGAAGATTTCCAGCATGGATGAAAGAATGCATACTTTAACTGTACAACAGATATTACTGTTGCAAACACTAATGTTTTGCATTACCTGTAGAAATTCTTCCAGTATCTGCAGCAAGATAGTGCCAACACCATCTACAGAAAAGACTTTGTCATGATTAGAGAACTTGAACTTCAGTCTGAACAAGGCTGGAAGACTATCAGCACATCTTGCTACCGAGGATAACAACATGGCATCAGAGGCATCAGGGGGGAACTCCATAGTGAGACCACAGACTAACTTCAAAATTCTTTGGGTGAAAGACAACCTCAAGTCAATGTTTATATCTTCAACCATTTCCAAAGCAGGAAACTGGCAAAGCTTATGCACCAGTGTAAGAAGGCGCGGCATACAACGTAAGTGAGCAACAGCAAAATGCTGCGCTAATGGCACCATGGCATTTGGAGACACTGCACTGCATGATTGGGTATTCTCTAAAGTAACATAATCTCGCTGCAAGTATTCTGGTAATAAGGCCAAACAAAACCGCTTAAGGTCATCTTCACTTTTCGAGCAGTTGAAGCCTGGTAACGAAGAATTAAAGATAAGTGAGAACTCATCAAATGAAAAGCTGTACAAAACATTGATTCCCTTCGCATGGGAAAGACCCCAGGAGTTTACCTTTTAGATAGCAGAAATATTTCTCTTGTGGGCTCATGCGCTCAGTTTCAGCTTGCACAGGTGTCCACTGTGCAATGATGTCATTTATAATGCTGGGTTCCAATGAGGATGCCTTGTTGAGAGTACCATTAAGCAGTACGGATTCCACAAAACAGGCAACCTCATTCTACAAACATGTGACATAATTGTTAAGAAATAAATAATGCAACAGACTTCTAAGCGGCTCAACAAAGATGGAAACAAAATGGTAGCAGCCCATCAAATTATTCTTAAGATAAACATCTTGTACATTTTGAAGGTTGGAAACTCAGACAAAAATGGTGTGGTGCCCAAGGGGGCTGGCGCCCTCTCTATCTCAGCCGTTGCATGCAATTGCCCAGTCAACTTTAACGAAAAACTGGTTAATTGTGGCATAGTAAAAAAAGAATATTTACAGCAGATAGAACTGGTTGTAATTGGATTTCTGTGTAGAAGCAGATGATGTTGTGTTGCAGATTGGTGTATACCTGGTTTTTTTGTAATATAACTTTGTATTCCAGATCACATTGTGCTTTAATTAATGTATTACAAAGCTCCACGTTATGGTTTCCATATTATTGGGCCTTACAAAATCATATGTGCCTTATAGCCATCATGCTATATGTATATGGAACGCAGGTACCATGGTGTGCAACTGAAAATTATGGAACTATACCATGAGTAGTTCAACATAGAAGAATGAACCCCATATAAAAACATAAGCACATCATTTTGATTCACAGAAGTTATACGAGTACATATTTCAATTTTTTTCTTGGATGCCCAGCTGTCTGCTGTTGTTAGTGTCTGTTTGAGCAGCTTTTCAGAATTCAATCCAACGGTGTGGATAAGCAGGGCACCAGCCACCAGGGTGCCAAATGCATACTCAAACTCAGAATGATAGCCCCAACTATTTAAAACCAAGCCAATAGAACTTACCAGTAAGCCAAAGTCGTCACCCACATACGATGATTTTTCTAGATGTAATAGACAAAATTCCAAAGATCTCTCCACAATCTCCACAACTGTTGGCTCCACTTGCTCCACTGATAACAAAAGGTGAGAATAGAAAATAGAAGTGAGAACAGATCAAATCATAACCTACACTAGACCTCTAATGGTTAAAGAAGGACAGGAAACAGCAGAAAAAAGGCAATAATATTGGGGAAAAATCTATCAATTACTATCTAATAAGTGTGAATGAGTACTCCAGTAATCATAGGCAAGAAAAAGAAAATGATTTCAAAGAAAGGCAACTTTGCAACAATGGTGTACAAGTTCTACCATTTTATTTATTCAACACCAAGCATCAGAAAGGAGTTGAAGCTTCAGTGCTTTCAGTGTCATTCAGAAGGTTGCTATGCTACTAAGAGCATGCCCAATATCAAGGGAGTGAGTGACATGGAATGCAATAGAGATTGCTTCCTAGTATCTCATCGAGAATCCTATCAAGATCTCCATAATCAATACTCCAGTCTGGAGCACCATATATGATATAACAATCTATTTACAGAACTACTTTATACATTTCTCATCAATCAATGAAGTGATACAGACTGCTAGGGAGGAGAAATGATACATCACAAGATAAACCCACTGCCTAAGACGGATATTAAATACTAAGTGCAACATAGACAAAAGAAAAACAAGACCTCCAGAAGCAGCAAGATACACCATACTGAAGAGCACAACCAAGAAGGCAACAATCCACGTGCTCAAAGTAAGGTACAGGAATGCAATAAATATCAGTGTTTCTTCTAGGAAGAAGCAGAGAAGTATCCAAAACACAAAACCATAGGCCCTCACTAAAGGATAAGAGAGCAGAAACAGATGGAACCGCAAAGTATACCTGCCATTGGGGAGGATTTGGACAACCCATCCTTTAACCACACCGAAATCCATATCCCAGCTACCCATTTTACACTCTCCCCAAATTTGTCCACACCCGTTTCCCCGATACCTATGGCATATGGGTAATTGGGTAGCGCTAGTGTCCAGCAACAATGGTGGCCTGTGCCTGCTTGTCGAAGTTCTTGGCAGAATCGGGGTGTGTCAAGGCAATGGCAGCATTGGCACTTGTGGTTATGGGCAACGTTTCAAGCTTATCGATGGCATCCTTGGCATTCTTGATAAGCCAGTCAACCCCGCTGCCATGCTGTACACAGCAGGGAGCAGCACTGGAGCTCACTGAGCAGCTGCTTGCAGCATGACAAGCTGAAGAAAGTGGCCCATGGTGTTGATAACGACCACCTCCATTGTCATCATGTGCTTCATGTACTCCGCCACTCCGGGGGTGTCACGAACTCGGCCTTCACCTGGACGACGGTGCACGGCATGGTCCCAGCGTCGAGGAACCCCCGCTGGTCGTCCAGGAAGATTATCCGGGCCACCTCCAGTGCCACGCCCAGGCGCATATGGACAGCATGCTCTTCTTGAAAGGAAAGGGTCGCTGGCAGCGTTGGGGACAAAGCCCATCACCAAGGCATCGAAGTCCGACAACATGGTGTCCAGCATGCTGTCGATGCTCTCCTGGTCAAAGCCCTCACGTACCCCTTCACCAACAAGTTGATGTGCCTGGGTGCAGCCAGCGTTCCATTTTCTGAGCAATGTTTTCAGGTCGTCCGATTAATCGCGATTAATCGTCCTGGTCGGTCAGGAGTGCTCGATTAGGAGGTCCGACCCGACCAGGTCGACCAGAAACCTGGTCGTCCGATTATTCGTCCACTTATCGCGATTAATCGTCCGATTAGGACATGGACGACCAGGCTGTGTGCTCTGTTTTTGGGCTTTTTTGACTGGGCAGATATGTGGGGGGTATGGAGATGCTGTTGGTTGTCCCAGTTCTCCAGAAATAGTTAAGAAGGAGATGTTGGTTTACATCAAAAAGAGTTGAAGATGAAGAGGAATGTTGGTTTACAGTAATGCAGTCTTGATGCTTCCTTTATTGTGTATAATATAGTGTATATATAGAGGTATATATATAGGTCGACCAGCTGATATGCCTGGACGACCAGGGACGACCAGGGGGACGACCAGGGTCGATTAATCGACCTGGTCGCTGATTAATCGCGATTAATCGCCTGGTCGGTCCCAGGTCGACCAGGATCGACCAGCCGACCAGAAAACATTGTTTCTGAGAGCTTGAGGAGCGGCGACGCGACACTTCCCTTGCATGCAGGCAACGGCAGCAGGAACTAGGTCGAGAATTGAAAGTGACCAGATAAAATGGGTTTTCCCCTCCCCATACCCTCTTACAAGTGGGTACGCCCATATCCTACCCATTTCTAATGGGTGAAAGATTTTTTATCCATACCCTACCCGTTTAGCCTGGATACGGATTTGGGGATGGACATTGGATGCCCAGTGACAGGTATACCGCAAAGTAAACAAGGCTCAGGTCACCAAGGGGCTAATCCACAAGCTTAAAACAATGCTGAAAGGGTGACAAAAAAATTGCAAGGTTCAATCCAAATCTCAAAAGTTCTCTCCAAACATTAGAAGTCTTAGGGTTTCAAGATGATAGAGATCACACTGGAACAAGGGAAACATGAGGAAACTCATTGCATATCTGGAGGCACTGAGGCTGATGGGTTTCAAAATGATAGTTCCAAACCACTTGCTGGACACAGTGAGGCTGATGGGAAGTGGCACGAACAGGGTACTGGAGGCAGAGCCGGAGGCCGGTGCGGTGGGAGGAGGCAGAGTCTAGCACGGTTGGAGGAGGCGGATGGCACGCGGCTGTGTGCAGGACTGGTGGAAAAAGCTAAGAAGCTGCCTGGGGACTGTTTCTACGAAAAGCCAGAGTCCAGATCATCTCTGAGGAGCGTTGGGACCAAAAAAAAGCACAATAGAAGCAACTTGTTCAGCTTCCTGGAAGCTTTTTTTTTGTGGGAAGCTGCTGAATAATCAGTCTAAAAACAGGATTTTAGTCTTGCTAGTTACTGCAGTGCTCCAAAATCTAAACACCTAGCTCCATAGTTGGCAAGAAATGGGAACCACGGATCACCATTGCATCATCTTCTACCAAATGATAAATATAGGTAAAGAAAAAATGTGTCCAATCTACACTGACTGCTGATGATGCAGTTCAGCCACTGTACCACTGAGAACTCATCCTGCTAACCAAGCAACCACCAGTCCAATATTAGGTAAAGGTAAATAATGATTCGTCAACCACAGGGAGAAGTATAGTGAACCTGATCCATGCATGAAGCATGCATTTTTAGTGCAACTGTGCATAAAGTTCTCAAGTGACTAAAACTAGCTCTAATGGGTCTCTTCATAGTCATAGTATCAAAATACTCACAAAAATGTATAGAGAAAAAGGAAGCATTCATGACCTCATGACACCCAATGATGACAAAGAACAAGCAAAACTATAAACCATTAAACCTCACATCACACAAACATGACAGACTGAAGCAGAATGCATGTGGACCATGCCCTAAAAGAGTGAAACAGAAAAAAAAAATTCAGGATGCCTAAACCTTACTAACAAACAATTTGAGACTGATACTAAATATTAACTGAAGAAAAGCTTGAGCTATAAGTGAAACAGCTTTGAACTATAAACAATATTAAAATGTTATAGAATTGCAGGTGCTCTCGTGGGTGACCGGTTAGACCCAGGTTCGAGCCCTGCATCCTCTTAATAAAAAAGAGAGGGTGCAGTCTGCTCTATAGAATTATAGACTAACATCATATCAAATTCCAAAAGAGAAATGAGGCAACTAAAACATCATATCAAAATACAAACGAGAAACAAAGCAACTAAAACGTCCTATAAAAATCAAAAGTAAATGAATCAATTAATCAATTAAGGATATGTAAGTTGCTCCACAAGAATGAATATGAAGCTTTCATCAGCAACTAAAACATCCTATCAAAATCCAAAGTAAACGAATCAATTAATCAATTAGGGTATCTAAGTTGCTCCACAAGAATGAATATCAAGCTTTCATCGATCAAACAGAAGGCGATACTTTTCTTACTCTCTAATAACCATAAACAATTTAAGATCACACAATAAAAGGTAAAGCAGCAACATCACGTCTAGTATAACACCCCAACAGTTATAAATCGCGATAGTAGCAGCAAAGCCACCACCCATGGTCCACACTCCACAGCCACCACCCACCACCATGCTCCACGGAATCGATGGACAGACGGGAAGGAATTAGCGGGCGGGATCGGGGAGCACACCTGAGGCAGGGAGGACAGCAAACACGACGGCCCGGGCGGCAGCGAGAACGGTGCGGGCGGCGGCTGGGTCAGCCCACTGGCCGGCGGCGAGGGCCCCCGCTAGGGCCTCCAGCCCCGGGCGCGCTGCGGGCGACAGGAGGCGGCGCACCGGCGGCTCCGGCTCCCCGGAAGTAACTAGGAGGTCCAGCATCGCCGAGATCTCAGCCACCGCCATGGTCTGCGATCGGCAGCGGCCCCTATACAGAGAGAGGAGCAGGCCTCGGATCTACGCCCTTTGTGATGAGAGGGTTTTGTGTCATAGAGTAAGAGGAGAGGAGAGAGCATGCGACTACCGGAGGAAGGTGATGCTACGAGTGGTTTTTTTATTTTATCATCATACCACAAATTGCTTTTTGGTTTTGTCTTCCTTCGTGAGTAAGGGTAGATTTCATTGGACAAAGAATCCCCTTTGCACCTTAGGGCTTCTTCAGTTTTTTTCGCTTCATTACATATAATAATGTTTGGACATATAGAGCACTAAATATAGATTAAAAAATATCTAATTGCACCGTATATATATATTTTATGAGATGAATTTTTTAAATATAATTAGACACTAATTACTATAATTACAAATATACTATAGTATTAAAAAAAATCACGAACTAAACAAGGCCTTAGGTCTTAAATCCCAACTATAAAGTTTTATAGCACATCAAGTGTTTGGATAGTAACAATAAAATAATTTATAGAAGTCCTCGGTACTCCACGAGATAAATTTATTAAATTTAATTAAGTAATCTATTATTAGCACATATTTACTGTAACTTTAGTGTAGCACCATATTATCAAATCATGGACTAATTAGGCTTAACATATCATGCTCTATAGTATAATTTTCTAACACTGATATGATTTTATATCTATTTTGTAATAATGTTTGATTAGACGTAGTGACCGCCAGCAAATTTGACAAGAAACGGAGTGTCTTTGAGCAATCTAATTTTTCTTAGTGTCCGCTGGCAAATGGCCACTATTCTACATGTCCCACAGCCAATTCTCCCTTAAAAAAACAACTTTACTAGAGCTTTTTAGTAGAAAATGAGCTGTTTTGGGCCTTGTTCAGTTGAGAGAAAATTTTGGTTTTGGCTACTGTAGCACTTTCGTTTGTTTCTGACAAATATTGTCCAATTATGGACTAACTAGACTCAAAAGATTCATCTCGTAAATTACAGATAAACTGTGTAATTAGTATTTGTTTTCATCTATGTTTAATACTTCATGCATATGTCACAAGATTCGATGCGACGGAAAATTTTGAAATTTTTTGGGAACTAATCTTTTTGACAAGACAGCTTCACATGGCAAAAAAGAATCAAATTACTAGATTGTCCTTTTTTTCTTTTTTTCTTCTTTCTCAATCTTCTCACGTTCTTTCTTTTTTTTCCTCCTCGTTAAATCATCCCGATGCAGATGCCTCCCTGATGCCGCTCTCTAGCACAACCTCCCCGGAGGCCCGAAGGCCCATGCCCCAGCGACCGCGAGCCCCAACGGCCATGCCCGAAGGTCCTTCACGGCAGCTCTATCCGAAATTCTAAAATTCTAAACTAGTTTAAAAACCACTAAAAACTTAAACTTTTTTAAAACTTTGCATAATAACCTAACCACCTAGATAAATAACCTGGTAATCAATAATAATAGGCCACCTAGATAATGGTCGACTTCATCGCGGAATGGACGGACCTCAACGAGCCCCCCCCTCCGGATACCTCCGACCACTGGTCAATGTTCTTCGACGGGTCCCTAAATATCAATAGCACTGGCGCCGGGATACTTTTTGTATCACCAAACAAGGGCAAACTCCGCTATGTCCTTAGGCTTCTCTTCTCGGCATCCAACAACGTCGCCGAATACGAAGCATGCTTGCATGGCATCCGACTGGCTGTCGAACTCGGAGTCAAGCGTCTTTACGTCCACGGCGACTCCGCCCTGGTCATCAACCACTTAAATAAGGAATGGGATACAACTCACGAGAAGATGGACCTCTACTGCAAAGAAATCCGGAAATGGGAATCTAATTTTTACGGCGTCGAATACATCCACGTGGTCCGGGACAAGAACCAGGCAGCAGATGCGTTGTCGAAGATAAGATCATCCCGGGCCCAGATCCCGCAAGGTGTTTTCGTTCAAGATATTCACACCCCAAGCGTCGGTACGGACCTGGTCGGTAAGTCATCCAATGAGGCGATGCTCATAGACGATACTACTCCGACAACCAGCAGCCATGACTGGCGCACTCCTTTCATCAAGTACCTATCGGACGGGTCGGGATTCCAAGACAAAACGGAGAACGAGCGCCTTATTCGGCGGTCTAAGAATTACATACTGGTCAATGGCAAACTTATGCGTAAGAACGTAAGCTCAGAAGTACTGCTGAAGTGTATATCCCAAGACGATGGCATCAAGCTACTGGACGACATACACGCCGGGTCCTGCGGCAACCACGCCGCCTCCAGAACACTGGTCGGGAAAAGCTTTCCGAGCAGGTTTCTACTGGCAAACGACAGTTACCGACGCCGAAAAACTAGTCCGGCATTGTGAAGGATGCCAGTTCCTTGCCAAGCGAACTCACGTACCTGCGCACGAGATCCAGACGATTCCATCATCTTGGCCGTTCGCCTGTTGGGGCCTCGACATGATCGGGCCATTCAAGCCGGCCCCCGGCAACTTCAAATTCGTATTCGTGCTAATCGACAAATTCTCAAAATGGATCGAGTACATGTCACTGGTCAAAGCAACTTCTGAGAAGGCCGTGGAGTTTTCTCAATCAAATCATACACAGATACGGGGTTTCTAACAGCATAATTACTGACCTAGGCACCCAGTTCACCGGCACTACATTCTGGGACTTCTGCGATGACAGAGGCATAGTCATAAAGTACGTGTCGGTAGCCCACCCGCGGGCCAACGGTCAAGTGGAGCGAGCAAACGGAATGATCATTGATGCTTTGAAGAAAAGGTTGTACACTGAGAACGACAGAGCACCAGAACGTTGGATGAAAGAGTTACCTGCTGTGGTCTGGGGTCTCCGAACACAGGCCACTCGCAACATGGGTGTATCACCCTACTTCATGGTTTATGGCACCGAAGCAGTGCTCCCGTCCGACGTGACCTTCGGATCTCCAAGAGTTGAAATTTCGACCAGTCTTCGGCTGACCTCGCCAGAGAACTCGAAATCAACTGCACAGAAGAAAAGCGCCTAATCTCGTGTCTTCGAACAACAAAGTATCTTGAAGCCATTAGGCGGTTCCACAACAGGAACGTCAAAGACCGCTCCGTCGTGGTCGGTGATCTGGTACTCAAGTGGAAAACAAGCCAAGAAGGAATGCACAAGTTATCCACACTGTTGACACTAGCTAACACCACTTAGATACTAGGTTGTCATCCCCAGCATGGTGCCAGAGTGTACAAATGTATTTATAAATGTAAAGACTCTCTAGAAAATAATCTATTCTATCCGCAAGCGCACAGATAAAACACCTCATTGTAGCATTTCACCAGGATAAGTATTTCAGGTATCGTTATTTATAATTTTGCTTAAGAGAACAAGGGATGAAATTAAGATAAGGACAAAATCTATCAAGGCATAGACTCGAGATAAACTTGCAAGAACATGATTACTAATGAGAAACTCGTCACACAGTCACTTACTTTAGCAGGAGGTAAACCATAAAGATAATGATAATGAATTATAAGTTCAAGGGTAAATAACACAGCGATTAGAAAATAGACTACTCCTCATATATGTAGGTGACGTCGGATTAGCTAGAGAATGGATTTTAAGTTATCTACTATCTACTAAGTCACAATCTACTCTAGTTATCTACAAGATCATGTATAGCATAAAAGACTCTTCATTCTTGTATAAGGAACATTGCTAAAGTAAATCAGAACATCGTAAGACTTACTCTGCAATACAAGTTCTGCCTGTCCTATCAACAGAGGGTGGACTATATAAGAATCAACGAAGCTGTCACTATCGCGAACTACCACACGACCCGGCCAATAGGATACATTTACAGGTAAATAACATCTAAGCACCACGCCCACATGTGATCTACCACTTAACTCCCTCGCGTCGAGAGCTAAGCGCTTTGCAAACTTATACATAAACTCATTATCAATCATAACTATATCAAATATAGAACTAGAGCAAACTAAGAGCATAATAAATAGAGACATAATGTAATTAGAACAAAGTATTAGAGAAAGATATGAATAATACCAATCTTTATTACCGAAGATCCGAATCCAGAGCGTAGAGCTCTACTTCTCTAATTGCTATATAATCAAACCTCTAAACTTGAAGGATTAGGGAGTAGCTAATTCTAATTCTTTGTGGGAGAGAAGCTCTAAACCCTAACTTTGATGGCTACCTCTGATAATGATTTCTTCTCTTCTCTCCCCCAGGGGTGGAGAGGCCTTGGTTATATAGTCCTTTCAAGTGAATTTGGGCCATCGGATCAAACCGACATTGATCGCACAGTTTTCCTTGATCCTTTAGGTCGGTGGAGCTTGGTCCCCGAAAAGAGTTCTGATTGGAGTCCAACCCAGGGTGGGCGCCCAAGGGGGGTGGGCGGGCGCCCAAGGTCGGTGGAGCTTGATCCTTTAGATCACGAATTTTACAGCCTTGGAGAAGGGGAATGGAGGGAAAAAATTATCTCACCTCACGTGAGACTTCCTGGTGTCTGCATCTTCGTCTCCAGCTTCAATGGGCATGGGGCCGCTGTAGGTTCGTCTCGCGTTCTCACCAGCGCGTCCTCGAGGTAGGAGTTGCAGCCAGGCAGGAAGGGAGCAGCAGCAGACGGGGCTTCCTCTGTCTCCTCCAGATGGCGTGGGGCAGGACCAGGAAGATTGGCAGCGGGAGGGACGGACGGCAGCGGGCGAGACAAGGACGGCAGCCGGCGCAGGCTCCGCTCGAACACCCCTCGCGCTGATGGCGCGGCAGGGATGTGTCGCGAGCACGCGCCGCACGGGGAGGAGGGGATCCTAGCTCTTGCGCACGGGCGGGTCAAGAGCGACGTGGTGGCGTGGGGTGGGAGGGAGGGGTGGGCGGCGCGTCGGGCCGAGAGCGAGGCGGCGGCGAGATATGGGGAGGGCAGTGCATCAGGGCGAGATGAAGGCCGGGGCAGCAATTTGGTGGAGATGTGGCGGCTGCCGGCGGGAATCGGGAAAACCTCTAGGGTTTTCATTGTAATGCCATGGGCCAGACCAAATTTTAGCGGGCCTCTACCAAATTTTACACACGATTCATTGAAAGCTGGCTGCATAGTGGCGCGCTTGAGGTAGGTTGGCCCCACTTATTTTTTTGCGTCAGACAGAGCGACGTTATACACGGTTTTAGCGTCAGATGGTTCGGCGTTAAATACAGATACCTATTGCGTCAGACAGTAAATCGGTAAATACAGATTTAGCGTGTCAGATGAACTGTTACGTATCTTTAGCGTCAGATCGCGCATCGCAAAAAATATCATTTAGCGTCAGATGACTGACGCTGAAAAAGTGTTGTGGTGTAGTGCCTGCTCCCGAGCCCGTTCGGTCTCCCGTTCGTTCCCGTGGCTTCTAGACTCTTCTAGATTGAGGAAAATTGCGCGGCACGTAATTATCTCGTTGTAAACATGACATGTGGGCCTTCTCTCCATATTTTCTGATAACCCCTGTAGAAATAGATAAACACCAAAGCTCGTGGAATTCTGTCAGATAAAACCCTAATTCTAGATGTTTGGTGCATATTGATCCTTTTCTATGTTTATTTGATGGTTAAATTTAGTACTTAAGGACCGTCAACACACACCTTGGGAAGGACCCTTTGTGGTCGCCGAAGTCACACGCTCTACATCTTACAGACTGGCGTACGCAGACGGAGCACGCCTGCCCAACTCTTGGCACATAGACAAACTGCGCCGTTTCTATCCCTAAGTTCCAGTATATTTCATTTGTAAATCCTTTCTTGATGAGTAATAAAATTTGATCTTTCTCACTACATACTTTTTCATACACAGATTACTAGACAAGTACCACAACAACATCCTAGGGCAAAGGTCCTCAAGGGCCATCAACTTGACTCAGTGATACATCACTCAAACACATTCACAACGCTCAAAACCATGGTTACGATAAATTATGTTTTATTACAAACTTTATACACAAAGTTTACAATAAAACACCCCTCTGGGCAGTCACTAGTCTACTACTACAGACTACTTTTACAAAGCCTACTGATCGGGCTGATCACCCGCACGGCTCTGCTGCTGTACTGCCGAAGGGGTCGGGGCCACCGGCGTCTGGCTGGTCGAGACCGCAGGCGTCGACCGCCCATCTCCCGCAATGGACGCCCCCGACAACTCTCTGGCCGACCTATCCGATCCAGGCTGATTAAGTGGAGTCGCCGTCCCACAGAGGTTTATGTCGCCGATTATTGTCGACCCTAAGTCAAGCAGGCCGACGCGAAGTTCATCCGCCTCCTGCGGACCGACCTCCTTGGGATACCCCCTCTCCAGCCAGGACAAGTCGACCAGAAGGTAGTGGGCACGTACCATGCTGAGGACGTGCGCTACGGCGAACTCTCCGGCGTCCTTGACGAACTGCTGAAGCCAACCCCACGCTTGCTGCGCCTTCTCGACCAGGGTCATCCTCGGTGCGCGGGGCTGGTCTTCAGGGAGCTCATGGCTGATCAGGTCAAGCACCGGGGCCACTCCTTTCCAAATCTTGATACAATTGGTCTTCCAGGAGTCCCGGTCCTTGACCAGCTCGTCGAAGTGCTTCTTGGTGTTGACCTTAAGCACTATGACAAAATTTTTAAAGAAAATCAAGCCAGGGGTCAGTATAAACATGGGAAAAACAGTGTTGCGTAATCAAAAAGGGCGAAGATGGCTCCTACCCAACTCCCGATTCTTGTTTTTCAGCTCCTCGCCAGCCTGGCGCCCGACCTCTAGTGCGCCGGTAATATCCTGGTCGAGCCACTCCTTTTCTTGTCGGAGGCGCTCAACCTCCTCTTCCAGATCTGCAGAAGTAATCTCTGATCAACTAACTGACCACGCAGTTAAATACAACTGCTCGGAACGGGCGACTTACCTCTCTTTTCCTGATCCTTGTCGACTAGTTGCTCATTGAGACCGAGCAGCTGCTCTTCTTGCGCCGCCCTCTCGGCTGCCTTCTCTTCGGCATCCGACCGAAGGCGGTCCACTTCCGCAGTTAGGGCCTTATTCTCGGCCACGATCCCTTCGATCTGGTCGAAGCACCTCTTTCGGTACTTCGCCGTTTTCATTGCGCCCTGCAGGAATTACATATATTGAAGCAAACGACAATACATACAAATTTCAGGCAGAACACAACAGCACTTACCTTGACTTCTTCAACGAGCCGCTTGGCAGCGCGCTCTACTCTCGCTGCCTCCTCGGTCTCGACGAGCTCTTCATGACCGATGAAGTGGTCCCCACGTCGGCGCCACACGTAAACGTGTTGGCGACCATCCTGGGGACGCCCCTGGATCTCCTCCACCTCGTCGTCGGAGGTCGCCTGGGCCTCCTCAGCCTCCGCGCTACCCCCAGCCGTAGTAACAGGTATCACAGGACCCTTACCCCGACCAGGGGAGCCCTTTGGTGAAGAAGCCTCCTCCCGGGGTGGAGTTGGGGTCCTTCTTTCTTCAGCGGGCGGGGGAGTCGGGGCTCTGTCTTCCTCCTCCGCGACACTGCTCGGGGGAGGCGTCCTTGCAGCCCCATCATCCCTTGCAGGGGTGCTCGCTCTGGTCCTCGCCTGAGCTGGGTCCGCCTCGGCAGCCTCCGCCGCAGTCACTACCGTGGGCTGCCCCTCGGTTTGTTCCTAGGTGGTCTGCTGGGCGGCGTCTTCGACGACAACCGCCGGCTCGGCCGTTTTTTGGCCAGCGACATTGTTCGGATCAACATCAGATGCTGCACTAACAAAAAGACGACATTTTGCCAATGTCAAAAGTTGCATAAAAAAAACAAATAGGAGGAAGTGTAGAAGTGAGATTGTAACACTAACAGATCGGAGCGCCTGTGCGTCGCTGTTGACGGTCCTTAAGTACTAAAATTAATAATCAAATAAACATGGAAAATGATCAATATGAAACAAACATCTAGAATTAGGGTTTTATCTGACAGAATTCCACGAGCTTTGGTGTTTATCTATTTCTGCAGGGGGTTATCAGAGAATATGGAGAGAAGGCCCACATGTCATGTTTACAACGAGATAATTACGTGCCGCGCAATTTTCTTCAATCTAGAAGAGTCCAGAAGCCTGCCCACCCCCCTTGGGCGCCCGCCCTGGCCAGGAGTTGGATCGGGACTCTGTTTCGGGACTATGCTCCACCGACCTAAAGGATCAATCTAAACCATACAATCAATGTCGGTTTGATCCAACGGCCCAAATTCACTTGAAAGGACTATAAAACCAAGGCCTCTCCACCCTAGGAGAAGAGAAGAAATCATTATTCAGAGGTAGCCATCAAAGTTAGGGTTTAGAGCTTCTCTCTCACAGAGAATTAGAATTAGCTACTCCCTAATCCTTCAAGTTTAGAGGTTTGATTAGATAGCAATTAGAGAAGTAGAGCACTACACTCTGGATTCGGATCTTCGGTAATAAAGATTGGTATTATTCATATCTTTCTCTAATTCTTTGTTCTAATTGCATTATGTCTCTAATTATTATGTTCTTAGTTTGCTCTAGTTCTATATTTGATATAGTTATGATTGATAATGAGTTTATGTATAAGTTTGCAAAGTGCTTAGCTCTTGACGCGAGAGAGTTAGGTGATAGATCACATGTGAGCGTGGTGCTTAGATGTTATTTATCTGCAAATGTATCCTATTGGCCGGGTTGTGTGGTAGTTCGCGATAGTGAGAGCTTCGTTGATTCTTATATAGTCCACCCTCCGTTGATAGGACAGGCAGAACCGGTATTATGGAGTAAGTCTTGCGATGCTCTGATTTACTTTAGCAATGTTCCTTATACATGAATGAAGAGTCTTTTATGCTATATATGATCTTGTAGATAACTAGAGTAGATTATGACTTAGTAGATAGAAGATAACTTAGAATCCATTCTCTAGCTAATCTGACATCACCTACAAATATGAGGAGTAGTCTATTTTCTAATCGCTGTGTTATTTATCCCTTGAACTTATAATTCATTATCATTATCTTTATGGTTTACCCCCTGCTAAAGTAAGTGACTGTGTGACGAGTTTCTCATTAGTAATCATGTTCTTGCAAGTTTATCCCTAGTCTATGCCTTGATAGATTTTGTCCTTATCTTAATTTCATCTCTTTTGTTCTCTTAAGCAAAATTATAAATAACGATACCTGGAATACTTATCCTAGTGAAATGCTACAATGAGGTGTTTTATCTGTGCGCTTGCGGATAGAATAGATTATTTTCTAGAGAGCCTTTACATTTATAAATACCTATAGGCAAAACAACTGCGAGGAAGTGGTTCTACACTCATCAAGATAACATCCACAACTGGCGAACTTGTCAGATGCCTTTCTATCAAAGTTTTTCCCTATAGGCAAAACAACTGGCTTAAGAGGAAATATTGTCAGTTTCCAACAGCAGAAGACAGAAGCCATTTCAGAAGCATGGGAGCGTTTTCAAGGATACATATCAGATTGTCCTCACCATGGAATGGCCACATGGTTACTTATGCAGACCTTCTTCCATGGATTAACCCAGAAGGCTCATGAGTGCCTAGATGCATCTGCTAAAGGATCATTCTTGGAGCTTACAATTGGAAAAGCAGAGATACTTTTGGATAAGATAGCAGAAAATCAAAGCTGGTTCCAAGATAAAGCTCAACAATGTCATCAAACTGAAGGAATACTAGAAGAAGTAAATGCATTATCAACCAAGATGGAAAATTTGCTCCATTGGATTGACCAGAGGGCCAAGTTCAAAGAAGATCAAAGGGCCATTGAGACAACATACAAATATCAGCCAACTTCGAGTCAACCCAATAGCAAAGGTATGAATTCAGGTAATACTTTCAAGCAACTTTTCATTAAAAGAAATAATTGCTCAACAAACCAAAATTAATGATGAAGTTAAACAAAGGATAGATACAGATGAATCATCTCTAAAAGATATACACAATAAAATAGATTTTCTACTAACTGCCTTTGATGAGCAAAACTCTTAATAAAAGGGTAGAGCTTAAATTAATAAAGATAGCTGCTGCACTGCCTGTTGCTACTAACATTGAGCAGGTAAAGAATATAACTACTAGAGGAGGCAAAGCCACCTGAGATCCCCCATACCCAAAAGAGAAACAAAGAACATCAGCACCAGTGCAACCAGCAATGATAGAAGAAGAAAGTCCAGTTAAAGCAGAAGATCTGCTACAACCACCAAGAACCGGAGAAATGAGGACAGATTTTTACGACACCAACTATTTGCCATTTCCTAGAAGAAACAGAGGACTACAGTCGGATGAGCACCTTGGTAAGTTTGTAGAGGTCATTCAGAAATTATATGTCAACATACCTCTGCTGGATGCCATACAGGTACCTACATATGCGAAGTACATCAGAGATATTCTTAACAAGAAGAGACCACTGCCCAACACTGAGGTTATCAAGCTGACAGAAGAATGTAGTGCGGCCATCCTCAATAAACCACCAAAGAAGAAGGAAGATCCCAGATGTCCCACTATTGATTGCTCGATCGGAAACCAACACTTCAACAATGCACTTTGTGATCTCAGAGCAAGTGTCAGTGTGATGCCAGCATCAGTCTACAAAAAGCTTGAGCATGCAACCCTAGAACCAACATCAATGTGCCTATAACTAGCGGATCAATCGGTACGACACCCATTGGGTATCGCCGAGAACATTTCAGTCAAGATCAGAGATTTCCTGGTGCCAGTAGACTTCGTAGTATTGGACATGAGTCCTGACTCAAAAGTGTCCATTATCCTTGGAAGGCCATTTCTGAGCACCGCCAATGCCCACATTGATGGCGGGAAAGGAGAAATCAAGTTCAACATAAACGGACAAGAAGAACACTTCACATTCAAACCCAGACCAGAGAGAGACTCTACAGTGAAGGAAGTTCATGAAGAACCACTAGAGACACCATCTCCAGAGGAAGGTAATTCAGAAGATTAAAAGATTTGGAGGTCCAGCTTGGGAGACCTAAAAATCCCAATCCCTCACCGGGAGGTAAATCAATATTTATCCGCATTATTAATTTTCTCATATTTAAATTCTTGTATAATTAAATCTTGCATTAGTCACATTTATTCATAGCATTATTATAATAATCAAAAGCCCCATATAAATAATATTCATGGTGTGTAACAATTCATATTTATTAATTATTGTGGAGGCACAAAAATATTTTCCATTATCTTTTCAACTAAGTTTAATTCTCATAAATTTTCCTGCATTATATTTAATGATAGTAACCTTCTAGAAGCATGACCCACACTCCGTGGGTCCCACATGTCATACACCACACCTCACATACATCCCATCACATCACATTATTTCATCCATCAACATACCTCCACTAACAACACTTTTCCACCGGCCAACCACCACCCATGACACATTATCTTGCGTGAGAATTAAGCAGAGAAGGGAGTGGAGAAAGGGCAGCCATGATGGGCATCACAAGTGGGCGCCCGCCCACCTACCAAGGGCGCCCGCCCTGCCCACTCTTCCTCCTATATATAGCCACCTTCTACCTCCATCTTCTTCACACAAGCACTCCAGAAAACCACACAAGTATCAGTTTCCAGAAGGAGCTCTTGTAGTGAAGTGAGAAGAGAGTAGAGAGAAAGAGAAGAGTGGGAAAGAAGTTGATAGTTTTTGTGAGAGAGTGAGTATCACCAAGTAAGTAGTGATCCCGCTGTCCAAGCGAAAGTAAAAGTTGTTTAGGGGAGGCTCTGCCAAAATAGAAACTTGAACGACTAACCCCTGGACTACTGACATTTCGGACAGCTGACTACTAACATTTTCTCTCACATTTTCCACTAGTTGTGTTTTTGCCAACTTTTGTTTACAGGATGTTTAAGAAGGTGAAGAATGCAGGGAAGACTCTCAAGAACATTGGTACAAGGAGTTCAGCCCGACACTCCTCACACCCATCAGAGATGAGCGTCGACCCTACGCCTACACAAGCTCCGTCATCTTCATCCGCTCAGCAAGTCAAGGTCCTTCTCAAGATAGGAGACCTTGGACTGAAGACCCGAAGGGAGAAGGAAGTCTATCAGCAACTGAAGAACAAAGATTTTATTCACACCCCTACTCTTGATCCAATCTTACTACAAGAAACAGGTATGGACACTGAATTTGACTTAATTTTCCAGATGATAGGTTGGACAAATTTTTGGAATATAACTGAGCTGGGTTCTCGTCTTCTCACCTTCGAATTTCTGTGCACTTTACAATACTATGAGGGGGGAATTGTTTTTCGGATGTTCAAACAGGAGATTATGTTGTCTTGGAGAGAGCTGAGCGACCATCTTGGTTTCTCTTTAAGATGCATCCTGAACATTGACTCCGACTTACCCAATTTTGAGAGACACCAGTTCTGGAGAGAAATATCTAGAGATAATTTTTATAGTCAAGCCCGAACCAGTGACATGGAACACCCCACTCTTAGGATGTTCCATAAATGGCTTGGGTACAATCTTTTCTATCATGATGATATTAGGAAAGTAAGAGTAGGAGATCTGCAACTTTTATATGCTGCTATTAATAAAGTACCCACTTCACCTGTTACACTTTTAGTTTCTCATTGGCTTAGTGTACCTAGTCTTCAGGGACCAGTAGGATGTACTTCACTTATCACTCGTCTAGCCTCTAATCTTCATTTACTAGAAAACTCGTCATTGGACTTCATAGATGAGTTAAGAATTTATCGTGGCTATGACACATTATTGACGGTCCTTAATGCTCACATTTAATCATCAACTAATCATAAAAAAGAATCCAAATGCAACCAACACCTAGACTTAGGGTTTTATCTGATAGAATTCCACAAGTTTTGGTGTTTGTCTATTTCTGCAGGAGGTTATCAGGAAATATGGAAGAAAGGCCCACACGTCGGGTTTACAAAGAGATATTAACGTGCCGCACAATTTTCTACCATCTAGAAGACTCCAGAAGCCACGGGAACGAACGGGAGGCCGATCGGGCTCGGAGGCAGGGCGCCCGCCCAACTCTCCTCGGCGCCCGCCCAGCTACAGTGTCCAATTCGGACCCGTTTCGCGTATTATGCTCCACCGACCTAAAGGATCAAGGAAAACCGTGCGATCAATGTCGGTTTGATCTGACGGCCCAGATTCACTTGAAGGGACTATAAAACCAGACCCCCCTGGCCCCTGGAGATCATACCTCTTCTACAGAATCAAAGTTAGGGTTTCAATTCTTCATCCAAGTAGAGAGGATCCCTCTAGTTCTTCTAGTTCTACCTCTAGTTCATCTAGATCTAGTTCTAGTTCATCTAGTTCTAGTTCTAGTTCCTCTAGTTCTAGTTCTAGTTAGTTCTAGTTGTAATCTAGAAAATAGGGAGAGAGAAGAGGAGAGCGGAGGAGGAGCCGGATCTGTCGGATCTTCCTCAACATTATACTTTTACAGCATCTGGTTCGTTCTTCATCGTTCTCCAGGTTCTTCAATTCATAACTCCTGAGTTCTCTAATTACTTTTATTTACATTCAAGTTATTTATTGGATTCCCGCTTGCATCAAGTGCTCTAATCTTTGAAACATTAGAGTAGTAATTAATAGATTAGACGTGGTGTTTAGTCTTGCAATTACCTGGAATTGCACCCAATCCTGCGGATTGTTGTGGTAGCCTTAGGGTAGTGACAGCCCTAACGGTCGACGTATTCCACCTCGTTCGGATCGGTGTTTGTAGGACCGTAGTCGGAGCTTCCTAGCCCCCTTCTCATCTCTTTCCGTGGTTAGTGTTCTGATGTCCCGATATAGATAATCTTGAAGTAATTCTTGATTCTTAGATCAACTAGAGAACTCTCAGGAAACTTCCTCTCTTCCCACCAAAAATATTCATATAGTTATCCTTGGGCGATCTTGGATCTTAATTAGTACACTCACGTTCCCTGTGGAAAATCGATACTCTGGAATACTCCCGGGTGAAGGCTACATCGGTATCCGTGCGCTTGCGGATTTTTTCTGTTTGCGTTTAAAATACCCAACAAGCTTTCTGGCGCCGTTGCCGGGGAACGGTAGCTGTGCTAGTTTCGAACCAAGTCGTCCGTGTATCCTTTTTCTTTTCCTTTTTTACCACACTCACCTTATCCATTTCACCATACCACATGGATTTCACTCTAAGCATTAATGAGCATGGAATTTATTTCATAGCCACTTCATTTACTCCATGCTCATATGCAACATCTTCACAATCCATTGGTCTCTCCAACATCACCACATTCGAGATCTCCAACCCCCACTTCCTTTCTATTTATAAAAACTTTAAAAGGGCGGTTGTTGATGCATATGTCTATATCAAATATTGCAGATCTCGTTGATTTGATCTTGATATAGGTCAGCGTTGGAGGGGAAACCACTTCGCCGACATAAATTGATGGTTTCCCAAGGATAAGCTTAGTGTCCTAAAACAAGCACTGATCAGATCGTAACATAAGCTTTTAATTATTTGCAACACTACCTTGTGTATTGAGTATATAAGGATAATTGTAAAAAAAATTCCTTCGAGTATTCTTGTCACTAACCTTTCTAGGATTGGAGCAAGAAGATTGGATGAATGACAAGCACAAGGTATGTACAACCAATCATCATACAACATTGAATTAAATTCATCCAAACTTGAATTTTGCAAAATTCAAGCTTGGGGGAGTACTTTATATAAAAACATCATTTGCCATGTTGCTATGTTGGTTGTCCCTACCTTTGAGACATGCTCAATTTGTTAAATAGTAATCACACTACTTCATCTCCACTTGAGTAGATCTCTATAAAAGCCATCACGCTACCTTTGTTTATTCTAGTAAGTGTTAGTTTGGAAGTACTGTACATACTTCTATTGGTTTTTAAATTAAGCATGGTGCTTAGGTTAAACAACCTTCCTTAATCTAATTAGACATGGAGTCTAGTTTGGTTATTGAACTAAAAACTGCTTGTGTAGACATTGGTATATTTTGTCAGACTAACCCCTGCAGAAAAAAAAACTTTCAACATCAACTTGGGAAGTCCTGAGATAAACTCACATTGGAGACAAAGAGAGACACACAAGAAGTTTAACAATTTACACAAGGAAGGCATAGCTCACAAGAGATGATCCATGGAGGGTGCCAAAAACACGATGCACAACCGCTAAGAGAGGAAAGCTTCCACAAGGTGATACTGTACCATCACTCTTCAAGTAAGGTAACATCTTAAAGTACTTGACTATCACTTTTATAAGCTTCTCCTTGGTTCTGGCGTTCACATGAGTAAAAGAGACAAACATGTATGATTTACAACTCTAGATTAACCAACCCAATCGATTCAATATGTTTAGTCCTTCCACCTTTGTGATCCCACACTCCTAATCATATGAGCTAAAATGTTGCACACTCAATCTTTGGAAGATATATATATAAAAAAAACATAAGTATAGATAGATTATCTTTCCATTAGGTTGAGTGATCTGATCTGACGAATGTTTTAAATGTTACACTCATGGTCTTATTATCCATCAACTGTGTCTTGCTCACTATGCTTAAGGATAGAGTAGAGCAAATACACTTTTGGTTCTGTTGGTGTTTTCCACCAACAGGGCCCATGCATTTGATCTCTGCCTTGTCTCTATGAGCAGGTACACTTCGAGCAAGATATGAGGGACTTTTACAACTCCCAGACTCCATCAAGTGAAGAACCTAGATCTAGGAGCACAAACACACTGGAGATACTGGACACTCAGGCAATCACTACCCTGAGATGCTTGAGGACGTAACTACTGGAGTAACCTCGTTGTGGAAGTAATTACTGACCTTCTACCGGTCGAGAGAGGTGATCCAGGACGCCCCGCCATCCCGATCTCTATCGGCATGGTGGACTTCCTAGAAGCACTCTGCGACTTTGGCTCCAGCGTCGACATTATGCTCAGGCTTGCAGATCATACGCTAAGCTTCCCAAAGGGAATATTGAAGAACCTCTACGTCCGAGTTGGTACCTTATACGCTCCAGCAGACTTCGTGGTGATAGAGACTGATACTGATGAGAGGGCACCCATCATCCTAGGGAGGCCATTCCTGAACACCTCGGGAGCTGTCATCTACGCTAGTGCTGCCAAGATCAGTTTCTACATCAAGGGGAAGAAGGAGACGTTTTCCTTCAAGAAACAAGACTACAGAAATCCCAGAGCAATCCCGACATGAACCAAGGAAGAGGACCAACAGGAGGAACAAGAACAAGCAAATGTGTACCGAGTCAGCTAAGATGGTCACTGCAGCTCAAGGAGGTCAAGATCGTCAACTCAAGTCACCTTTCTTGATCGAGAAGGACGACCCTGGTGTCCCAAGCATCGAGTGCACAATCAACGGATATTCTTTTCAGAAGACACTCTACGACACCGGATCTGACGTCAAGATAATGGCTGCGGTCACTTATCAACTCCTGCCTGGAACCATGCCCCTACAACCAACATACATTCAGCTCTAGATGATTTTAAGGTTATTGACATGGGAGAAGACGAGTACGATCCACCCATCATCCTTGGGAGACAGTTCCTCAGCACCGTTAAAGCAATCATCTACATTGGAACCGGAGAAGTCCACATGAACCTCCCCTCTGAGAAGGTATGCCGCTATTTTACTGACCCTAACTATATAGTTGAAGATTCTAAGCAGGTCAGGACAAGAAGAAGACGACGCAACCACAACCAGAGGAGGCAAATCATAAAGGACGGATGGGCAGACTATGAAGGAGAAGTCGTAAGGTCTGAAGACATACAGCTTGAATAGAACTGTCCTGAGGAGACCGTAGCACCGAGGCAGGTGTGGAGAGAGAAGATAGTTATACACGAAGAGCAGGCACCGCCAGAACCACCGACTACGCTATCCAGCGAATTCCAGGATGATTGAGAAAACGGAGAGTCCCGTTCGGAGGACGTAAAAACACCGAACGCGTTGCCAAGAGGTAAACTTGGTAGTTATCTTTTTCCTTTCAATTATTTTAGTTAATCAGGTTCATATCATCTTGAAAAGAAAATAAAAATGTTAAGTAAGCCCCATGTGAGTATGCTCATGGCATAAAACCCATAAGTACATTCACTGTGGTGGCATAAAAATAAAATAAATATATTCCTGTCCTATAAAAATAAAATTATAAAAATAAATTTATGATCCTACTAAAGAGAGTAACATTTATTGAGGAAGCTCAACATTATAAAGGCTAGATATTTATGCTAACACTTAACCAGTTCCACAAAGCTTTGTTGTCTATTTGAGCTCAACAGAATTCAAGGATCAAAGAAGACTAGCAGACGGAGGACATCCTAATCGCTGTCAGAGTGCTGCCGACATTCAAATACACCTCCGCCACCTGCTAGCTACATCAAAAGGAATTATGTCAAAATCCAGCTTGGGGGAGAGCACCCCCATTTATCCAGCTAAGTATTCTACTCGCGTTTATATTTTACTCAAATAATAAAAAGATGCATAATCATAAAAACCTAAATAAAGATTTTGTGCTTATATATATATATCTCTTTGCTTAGCTTGCTAAATAAATAAATAAAGTTTGCTATGAACCCTCATGATAAGCTCTCACATGGAAATGATGAATAGTTGCTCTGCCATGACTAGTTCCTAAAATTGAAATCTCTCTCAAGTTTAGGCATAACTGTTATCAATTAAGATTTGCTCTAAACCTGAACTTGTGGGGAGAGTACTTGATCTAAAGTCTAAGTCGTTAACGGATACGATATGGGAAGGTTGAGCTACTGTTTATCTGTTCCTAGAGATGCTAGAATTCTGGAGAATTTTATCTTTGAAAATCTTTAAAATATCACATGATGAGTTCCTGTATGATGAGAGTTTAAATTCCTACCACAGCCATATATACATGCTTGCTAGACTTTGAGCCACACATTTACTTTTTACTGCTTATGAGCATTGAGTGTGGTCAAGCTGTGTAGACCCTTAGGAGCTTGTCATGTGGTTAAATCAAGATTCACTTGCACGTTCACTCATACATGCTGCTTCTACTCTGGAAGTACGCATCCACATACATCCACTCATTTCCATCTCCAGAACCATCCAAAAATATTCTACTCCTAATCCGGGAGAGAATAGCCAAAAACATTCTCCTATTTCTGTTTTTCCCCTGTGAGATAAATACTCAAGTTATCTTGGTTACTACCACTTGCTACATTAGTTCAAGAGATGAGTGCTCTAAAAAAAGAAAGAGAAAAAAAAAGATACGAGGAAATAAAAAGGGGCAAGTGCCCGGAACCTCGAAAGAAAAGAAAAAGTGAGACGAGAGGTAAAAATGGACAAGTGTCCGACAGTAGAATTAGGGGTACAAGATACCCACCTGAGAGAAAAGAAAAAGAAAATATAGAGCATCTCATTCTCCTCAAAAAGTTTCAAAAGAGCAAGAAAGGTATGTATCCCCTCAAAAGAGCACAAGTAGAATTAGACTTTCACCATTGTTATCACCATCATTACCATGCACCATTCATTCGCCACACATGCACATCTTGATTTGACTTATTGACTTGTTCTTCTGGATCCATGGTTTGACTATGCAATAAATGTCTTGTAAGTATGTATTAGCTGTCTCCTACCTATGAGCTCCAGATATCAAAAGCCTTATTAGAGTAGGGTGAGAGAGAAGGCAATGCCACTATGCCTTATACCACAAATACCACATACTTTGAGAGAAGGCATACACCATTAATGCCTTGGTAAGGATCCAGAAATACCACAAAAGAGAGACTAGAGAGAGTCATACAAGGAATCTCTGAGTTTTATTTGAAAATCTGCAAAAACTCCAGAGCTATAGTTAATCGAAGAACAAGAGACATGGTGCTTGACTAGACTGTTCTATCTTTTAACTACTCAAGACAGAAGTGACGGTTACAAGTCCCATGGTGAAAGGTAAATGAGTAAGTTTTAAGTCTTAACAGTTTACTCTAACCAGAGATGAGATCTTGTTTAAACGCATATGTATCTTTAAGTTATGAAACCACTGCAGAAACTCTTGAGTTCATCTTTGCTCAGGGACGAGCAAAGATTAAGCTTGGAGGAGCTTATTGACGGTCCTTAATGCTCACATTTAATCATCAACTAATCATGAAAAAGAATCCAAATGCAACCAACACCTAGACTTAGGGTTTTATCTGATAGAATTCCACAAGTTTTGGTGTTTGTCTATTTCTGCAGGGGGTTATCAGGAAATATGGAAGAAAGGCCCACACGTCGGGTTTACAAAGAGATATTAACGTGCCGCACAATTTTCTACCATCTAGAAGACTCCAGAAGCCACGGGAACGAACGGGAGGCCGATCGGGCTCGGAGGCAGGGCGCCCGCCCAACTCTCCTGGGCGCCCGCCCAGCTACAGTGTCCAATTCGGACCCGTTTCGCGTATTATGCTCCACCGACCTAAAGGATCAAGGAAAACCGTGCGATCAATGTCGGTTTGATCTGACGGCCCAGATTCACTTGAAGGGACTATAAAACCAGACCCCCCTGGCCCCTGGAGATCATACCTCTTCTACAGAATCAAAGTTAGGGTTTCAATTCTTCATCCAAGTAGAGAGGATCCCTCTAGTTCTTCTAGTTCTACCTCTAGTTCATCTAGATCTAGTTCTAGTTCATCTAGTTCTAGTTCTAGTTCCTCTAGTTCTAGTTCTAGTTAGTTCTAGTTGTAATCTAGAAAATAGGGAGAGAGAAGAGGAGAGCGGAGGAGGAGCCGGATCTGTCGGATCTTCCTCAACATTATACTTTTACAGCATCTGGTTCGTTCTTCATCGTTCTCCAGGTTCTTCAATTCATAACTTCTGAGTTCTCTAATTACTTTTATTTACATTCAAATTATTTATTGGATTCCCGCTTGCATCAAGTGCTCTAATCTTTGAAACATTAGAGTAGTAATTAATAGATTAGACGTGGTGTTTAGTCTTGCAATTACCTGGAATTGCACCCAATCCTGCGGATTGTTGTGGTAGCCTTAGGGTAGTGACAGCCCTAACGGTCGACGTATTCCACCTCGTTTGGATCGGTGTTTGTAGGACCGTAGTCGGAGCTTCCTAGCCCCCTTCTCATCTCTTTCCGTGGTTAGTGTTCTGATGTCCCGATATAGATAATCTTGAAGTAATTCTTGATTCTTAGATCAACTAGAGAACTCTCAGGAAACTTCCTCTCTTCCCACCAAAAATATTCATATAGTTATCCTTGGGCGATCTTGGATCTTAATTAGTACACTCACGTTCCCTGTGGAAAATCGATACTCTGGTATACTCCCGGGTGAAGGCTACATCGGTATCCGTGCGCTTGCGGATTTTTTCTGTTTGCGTTTAAAATACCCAACACACATTTAGACAGGCTCGGATGTTAAAGAAAGAGGGGAACGTAATGTATATGCTATATGATGATAAAGGCAAGATTCGATTACCTAACCTGAACCTTGGCCTCTGCGTTGTTCAAAATTTTTTGATTGAGATTACAGCAACACCGATGAATCAGAGAGCTCCACAGCGAGTGGCATCTGAAAGGATGACCACCCATCGAGAACGCACCTGGTATGGAGCTGATCCCGGACCAGAAGAAGCACCGCACCTGCATTATAGCGACTACAACCCCCGAGTCCTTCGAGACCCATGGGTTCGACATGCGCAACCACAAGAGCCAACACAGGAGACATGGTCGGAGAGCCAAGATCACCAGTGGACAAACCCGCCTTTTCATATGGGCAGGTACTCCACTGATCCATATGGAGCTTCAGGATCTAGACCTCCGCCCTAATTTGATGTAGGACGATACGCTTTCACGAATGACTACTATCAAGAGGTCGGTGCTTTCTTCACCCGCACCGACAACACTCTCCTCGACATCCAGAACACGTAAGCAGAACATGGACGACTCCTGGAAGAGCAACAAAAATGGAACCAGGACCATGCCGCTGCAGTACAAGAGCTGAGACAAGATACAACAACAATGAATGACAACATCACAACCATAATGCGGTTCTGGAACATCGGGTAAGGCCGACATCAACATCCAGCTTGGGGGAGTTCCTCCCCAATTTATCAAGTAAGTTTTTATTTGCTCTTCTTATTTATTCTTTTCTATTTTAGTATTTCATCTTAAAAAGAAAAAAACTTAGAAAACCCAATAAATATTTTCTTGCTTTAATTTATTGCATTTTATAAACATGAAAACAAAATAAAAAGAGTGTGTAGATAAGTGTGCTTTATTTATCTGCTAAGTCTTAATCTCTAGAAAAATAAAAAGACCAAAAAGATGCATGATGGAAATGATGAATAGTTGCTCTATTTGCTTATTTTCAAGTACCTAGCTTCTATATTAGAGTTCTTCTAGAAATTACTAAAACTGAAATTACTATCTATGAAAAGCATAAAACTAAAGTCTAGGTAAGAGAAAGGCATAATATAAAGTTTGAGCTGTTGTTTATCTTGTTCCTACTACACTAAGTTCTGGAGATTTATTTTGGAAACTTACAAAGCACATGATGAGTTCCTAGCATTACAAACTACCTACCACAGCCATGCTTGCTATAACATCTTTTACTTATATTTACATTGAGTTTGATCGAGCTGTGTAGACCCTTAGGAGCTTTTCATGTGGTTAAATTAAGATATTCACTTGCACACATCTACCACACCATCCACCACCATCTATTAAAATTACTAAAAATATTATCACTCACTGTCCCAAGTATTGTTATTCTCTCTCTCTAAAAAGATTTAATGCAGAAGAGGCATGGGTTATGCAAAAATATGCGAGGAAATAAAAAGGGGCAAGTGCCCGGAACCTCAAAAAAGAAAGAAAAAGAGTGAGACGAGAGGTAAAAATGGACAAGTGTCCGAAGTAGAATTAGGGGTACAAAGATGCCCACTTGAGCGAAAAAAATGGACAAGTGTCCGACAGTAGAATTAGGAGTATCTACTACCCATCTGAAAAAAAGAAGAAAAAAAGAGATAGCCCATGTTCTCCCAAAGCAAAGATCAAAGAAGAGAAGAGGTAGCAATATGAGGAGCAATGAGAACTAAGTTTTATTATCACTTATACATTTTTATCATCACTATAATTTACTCCACCACACATGCACATATTGATTTAATTATATGCTGAGTTTCTTTGGATCCATGGCTCGATTAGACAACATATGTATGAGCTGTTTTTCACTCCTATGAGCTCCACTTAAATATTTCATTAGCTATAGGTAAGTGATATTTTGATAAGGATCCACAAATACCACATATAGAGAGACTTGAGAGAATCATTGCTGGGAACTCTGAGTTTTATTTTGAAAACTTATGAAAAACTCTGGAACAAAGGTGAAGTATAGACAGGAGGAATAGTGCTTAACTTAATTATTTTGTCTTTCAATTACTTAAAGACTTAAGTGCAGGTACTAAGTTCCATAACACTTCACTCTAATCTGGAAGAATTTTGTAAAAGCATGTGTGCCTGTCAGGAAAGAAAACATCGAAGCAACTCCTGATCCGTCTGAGTTTAGCTGTTTGCTCAGGGACGAGCAAAGGGTAAGCTTGGGGGAGTTTGTTGACGGTCCTTAAGTACTAAAATTAATAATCAAATAAAAATGGAAAAGGATCAATATGAAACAAACATCTAGAATTAGGGTTTTATCTGACAGAATTCCACGAGCTTTGGTGTTTATCTATTTCTGCAGGGGGTTATCAGAGAATATGGAGAGAAGGCCCACATGTCTTGTTTACAACGAGATAATTACGTGCCGCGCAATTTTCTTCAATCTAGAAGAGTCCAGAAGCCACGGGAACGAACGAGAACACGATCGGGCTCGGGGGCAGGGCGCCCGCCCACCCCCGTTGGGCGCCCGCCCTGGCCAGGAGTTGGATCGGGACTCTGTTTCGGGACTACGCTCCACCGACCTAAAGGATCAATCTAAACCATACAATCAATGTCGGTTTGATCCAACGACCCAAATTCACTTGAAAGGACCATAAAACCAAGGCCTCTCCACCCCAGGAGAAGAGAAGAAATCATTATTCAGAGGTAGCCATCAAAGTTAGGGTTTAGAGCTTCTCTCCCACAGAGAATTAGAATTAGCTACTCCCTAATCCTTCAAGTTTAGAGGTTTGATTAGATAGCAATTAGAGAAGTAGAGCACTACGCTCTGGATTCGGATCTTCGGTAATAAAGATTGATATTATTCATATCTTTCTCTAATTCTTTGTTCTAATTGCATTATGTCTCTAATTATTATGTTCTTAGTTTGCTCTAGTTCTATATTTGATATAGTTATGATTGATAATGAGTTTATGTATAAGTTTGCAAAGTGCTTAGCTCTTGACGCGAGGGAGTTAGGTGATAGATCACATGTGAGCGTGGTGCTTAGATGTTATTTATCTGCAAATGTATCCTATTGGCCGGGTTGTGTGGTAGTTCGCGATAGTGACAGCTTCGTTGATTCTTATATAGTCCACCCTCCGTTGATAGGACATGCAGAACCAGTATTGTGGAGTAAGTCTTGCGATGCTCTGATTTACTTTAGCAATGTTCCTTATACATGAATGAAGAGTCTTTTATGCTATATATGATCTTGTAGATAACTAGAGTAGATTATGACTTAGTAGATAGAAGATAACTTAGAATCCATTCTCTAGCTAATCCGACATCACCTACATATATGAGGAGTAGTCTATTTTCTAATCACTGTGTTATTTATCCCTTGAACTTATAATTCATTATCATTATCTTTATGGTTTACCCCCTGCTAAAGTAAGTGACTGTGTGACGAGTTTCTCATTAGTAATCATGTTCTTGCAAGTTCATCCCTAGTCTATGCCTTGATAGATTTTGTCCTTATCTTAATTTCATCTCTTTTGTTCTCTTAAGCAAAATTATAAATAACAATACCTGAAATACTTATCTTGGTGAAATGCTACAATGAGGTGTTTTATCTGTGCGCTTGTGGATAGAATAGATTATTTTCTAGAGAGCCTTTACATTTATAAATACCTTTGTACACTCTGGCACCATGCTGGGGATGACAACCTAGTATCTAAGTGGTGTTAGCTAGTGTCAACAGTCGCTGCGAAGAACCTCCTCCTGGTTCTACTAGTCGCCGCCGCTGCTTCCGTCCCCCCAAGTAGCGTCGGCTCGGCGTGTGGGGTAGGAGGATCACTGGTCACCCGACCAATGGTGATCGGCGCGACGTCTGGTCGACTGCGTGGCCTTCGGACCAAAGAGGGTGCAGCCTCCTCCTCCTCGTCCTCGTCATCGGTGATCCTCACGAGTCGACGATGCTTCGGAGCTTGGCTGGTCTCCGTCGGCAGCGCCTCCGCAGGGGATGGATTCACCGCCATTGGCCTTTTCCCCGCCACCCTGTCCTCGATGGTCGGGGCAGGGCGGCTCTGTTCCTCCTTACTGCTGGTGTATTGAGGACACCGAGCAACATCGCCCTCCGGCGGGTCCATCCCCGTAGGATTCTCCATACTAGGTGCCAGTGATGCGTACACTGCGCACCGGTCAATGTCTCCAATCTGCAATAGAACCAACGACAAGTCATCAACTAGGAGGAAACAGTATTCACATGGTAATACTAATGAATAACAGTATTTATTTACCTTAGGAGCTGGCCGTCCAAGCTTGAAGGCATGCACCCGATCACTGCTTCGAACGAAATTGTCATCCGATAAGTTGAACAGCTCGTTCATCAGCTGCTGGACCTCCGCCTTCTCCAGACCATCCGGGCACATTCTGGTCGGGTCTTGGCTCCCCGCGTACTCGTACGCCGAGTGTACCCTACTCTTGTAATGCATCACCCGACGCACAAGGAAGTTCCCGACCACTCATGGCCCGTCTAGGCGGGACCAGTCAATTAGGCTCATCAGATCTGCCACTTGCCCAGTGAATTCCGGACGGTTCGTCCAGCTAACCCTCTTCTCAGGGATGTAGCCCACGTCGC
>NC_012876.2:19532161-19554603 GCF_000003195.3 Sorghum bicolor | reverse complement strand
GGCCTTCGTTCGTCTCAACTATCTCTTAGACAGAGATTTACTCATTGATAATAGTTCTCATCAGTATGGCAATGGTACTATTTCTTTTGTTGCGCATAACCAAGCTTGGAACAATAGAACAGCAACCTTCACACATGAAGTTTGGCTAATGCTGCTAGGTTTGGACCTGGATCTCTAGACACAAGCCCTTTTGGAAAAGGTTGTATCTTCCTTTGGTCAGCTGCTTATATGGGAGGAGGATCACTATTGATGTCCTCCACCGGCACGTTCTTCATGGCATCCCTCAATGGTTCACCACCTACACCATCAAGATTATCACTTTCTCCTTGGGAGCCATTAGCTTCATCAAATTCAACATCAAATGTTTCTTCAACCATGTTTGTGGCATGGTTAAAGACCCTATAAGCCTTGGACTTTGATGAATAGACAACCAAGTAGCCAATGTCACATCTCCTTTGGAACTTGCCCAAGTGTTGGCGCTTCTTGTAGATGTAGCACTTGCACCCAAACACTCTAAAGAATGAGACATCGGGCTTCTTCCCATTGAGCAACTCATATGGTGTCTTCTCTAGGAAGTTGTGAGGAAAGAGCTGGTTTGATGCATAGCATGTGGTATTGATTGCCTCAGCCCACATCTTCTCTGAAGTGCTGTACTCATCAAGCATTGTTCTTGCCAAGGTGATCAATGTCCGGTTCTTTCTTTCTACTACACCATTTTGTCGTGGTGTGTATGTTGAGGAGAACTCATGTTTGATCCTAACTTCATCACAATATTCTTCTATGTTGGTGTTGTCAAACTCTTTGCCATTATCACTTCTAATCTTCTTGATCTTGACATCAAATTGATTTTGGGCATTCTTTGCAAATTTCTTGAAAATTGATGCAACTTTGGCCTTATCTTGCAAGAAGAATGTCCAAGTGTACCGGGAGTAATCATCAACTATGACCAAGCAATATTTGTTGCCTCTAAGACTAGCATAAGTGGTTGGTCCAAATAAATCTATGTGGAGTAGCTCAAGCACTCTTAAAGTAGAGAGATAGGCCTTGGTTGGATGGGTGTTTGCAATTTGCTTGCTGGCTTGACATGCACTACATAGCTTGTCCTTCTCAAATGTCACATCCTTCAATCCTCTAATCAATTCTTTCTTCATCAACTTCTTGAGTGTGCCCATTCCAACATGTGCTAACCTTCTATGCCACAACCACCCAAGTGAGGTCTTGGTGAATAAGCAAGTCTTGACATCAACTTCATCGCATGAGAAATCAACTACATATAAGTTGTTGTGTCGGAATCCTTTGAATACCCCCAAGATGGACGTTGGTGTGGCGGTGGAGAGATCGCCTTGATGAAGCACGGTAACTATGTGCCCATATTTCTTAATGGGGAGGACACATAGTATCTTCCTCGCCACATCCGTCAGACTCATTTGATTAAGTCCAAGTTTATTTAGCTCCTCTACAATGACATTCAAGCATTAATACATTTCATTCACATTTTCTTTAGGAAGCATTTCAAATGAGCTTATTCATGACAAGATGAAATCGCTCCTCACGCTCACTCTTTGATCCCTCATGGAGCGCACAAAGTTCCTTCCATAGATCATGGGCGGTTTTGTGGTTCCTTACATGGTTAAACACCTCTTTGCAAAGACCTATAAATATGTGGTTTTTGGCCTTTGCATTCCACTTTTCATTTTCTTGCTATTGTGGAGTAAGAGCGGTGTCTTTTGCCGGAGGGGTAAACCCTTCGGTTGTGACTTTTAGGCACTTGGAGTCACATGCCTCGAGGTATGACTCCATCCGTATTTTCCAATACGGGAAGTCATCGCCATCGAACATGGGTGGCGGTCCATCCTCGTTACAACATCTTTCTCTAGGCGGTGAAGCCTAAATAATGAGCACTAGGCTCTGATACCAATTGAAATGATTAAGATGCCCAAGAGGGGGGTGAATTGGGTTTCTCTAAAAATTTAAGCAACCTATAAGCTCCAATTCAACCACTTGTGCTTAGTGTGACTAAAGAGCTACCAGATAAATAGTTTTGCAACCTAGTTCCAATCCTATTCTAGCAAGGCAATTCTAGGAATGTAAATGCTCAAAGTAAATTCTAGAACATAAAGGAGTAGAGCAAGAGGAACGTGGCGATGTTTTACCAAGGTATCGGAGAGTTGCCACTCCCCACTAGTCCTTGTTGGAGCACCCGCACAAGGGTCTTGCTCCCCTTTGGTCCGTGCAAAGACCAAGTGCTCTCTACGGGCTGATTCTTCGACACTCCATCGCGGTGAATCGTCCACAACCGCTCACAAGCTTAACATGAGCCACCCACAAGAACTCCGGGCGGTCTTCGTGCCTCCAATCACCACCAAACCGTCTAGGTGATGGCGATCACCAAGAGTAACAAGCAATGAACTCTCACTTGACCTAATCAAGGCACTAGAGAGTGGTTGGTGCACACTTGACTCTTGGAACTCAACTAGAGAAGGATTTACTCAAGAAATCTCTCAATTCTCAATCCTCTCTAGGCTCTTGCGCTTCTCTTGCACCACAAGGTGATTCTTAACTGATCAAATGGGCAAGAGACCTCCCATGGATGAGGTGGAGTATAAACACTCCCCATCAAGTTCAAGGGACGGCCAACCGTTTTACACTGAAAACGGAGCACTGGACGCTAGTAATGTTGCACCGAACGCACTGCACCGAGCGTCCGGTGACACATTAACAGCTAGCTCTACTCTCTCTGATAGAGCACCAGACACACCCTCAGTGGGTCCGGTGGCACCGTCCGGTGCGAGGGGAATTTACACCCTCTCTGGGTATGGGACCGGACGCTCCCCGACGAGTCCAGTGCTAGCGTCCGGTGCCCTGGTCTACTTCTGACCTCCCTGGGTATGGGACCGGACGCTCTCCGGTGAGTCCGGTGCGAGTGTTCGGTACCCAACCCTAGGCACCCAGTCACTCTGACTCTAGTCAACCTCACCAGACGCACTCACATAGCGTGCGGTGCTGCGTCCGGTGCCTACTTAGGCACCCAAACTTCGTCGAAACTCGATCTTTCCAAAACGAAGTTTGTTCCTCTCGATGTAAGGACTTTTTCAGAGCTGCCTAGTGCTAGGTTTACCAAGTGTGCACCACACCTAAACCTAAAGTCTTGCCTAGGTCAAGCTACCAATTCAATGCCCCTCTTAATAGTATGGTCAAAGGAAAAACAAAGTCCTAAACTACTCTAAGTGCCCTTCTTCACCATATGGCACTTAGACCTAGTCTAGTCCCGATGATGTCCAACCATCTTTTGAAAACCGAAATGATTTCCACCATTAAGTCGGCATGAATGATCTAGTCCAATGATCACCATTACCATGACCTAACTCAAATGGCTTTGTCTCTGCAAAACACACGTTAGTCAAAGTAATCAACACTGTCATTAATCACCAAAACTCATTAGGGCCTAGATGCTTTTCAATGACTACTCGTTAGATTCTTCTGAATCCTCCAACTCTTCATCCACTGCTCCTGAATCTTCTGAATTTTGCTCGTCATCATCTTTTACAATCAAAGCTGGCCTCTTCCCTTTTCCTTTTCAGCTCCTCGATTAGGTAGCATCCTCCCCGGAACCAGAGTTCTTGGCTGTCATGAGGCACTCAACTATGTCCACGTCCACCTCCATTAGCAGCTCCTCGACGGTGCCCAACAGCGGGTGCGCATCCATGTTGAGGTAGTTCTTGGCCAGGATTCTGAACGCCTCGATGTGCATCCGCCCCGCCGGATGTGCGTCGGATCAAGGCTATCCATGCGTTGTCTTCGTCGTAGTACCAGTACTGCAAGATCTTGTTGTTGTAGAGCCTACGGCGGCGGTTGCCGAAGAGGACCTTAGGTCGGCCTCTCCGGCGGACGAGCAGCAGGTGCTTGTCGATCATGAAGCGGCGGTGGTGTTTGTGTGTACCATGAGCCGCTGGACCTCACGCGGGTGGCTGTTATTCTGCTGCCCCTCCCCCTGCTACACCTCGTCCATCATGGACACGACCACATGAACTTCGCGCCCTAGAACTCGTCGGACACATCCTGGTCATCGTGCATGCTGAAAGGTCCTTGTTTGGTTTTGGTAATTGAGTGACAACTTAGGTGGACTAATAGTGTTTATGTGAGATACACAGGAGATTAGTCCACAAGTGATGATGTGATAATGGAGAAGCTCATTGCACATGAGACATGACATGGAGTCATGTGACCAAGGTGGAGAAGATCAAGATGAGGCTTGGCTTGATGGACCGGTTGCAAGAGTGAAGGGCAAGTCGGAGGCTTTGAAGCGAGGGACCGCGTGTGACGGTGAAGCTTGAGCAAGACTTGGCGCCGATGGACCGAGGCAACGGTGAAGAGCAAGTGAGGTCAAGATCGATGAACCAATACGGTCACGTGATGATATGAAGTGGATCATATCATTTGGTGATTGGTTGGTGCATGTGTTGCATCAACATTGGAGGAGATGGAATGGAATGCGCAAGGCAAAGGTATAACCTAGGGCATTTCCATTTCACTGGTCATAGGTGTGTAGAGAAGTTTATGACCGGATTTAGGATAGATGGCCATACTATCAAGAGGGGCAAACTTGTTTGCATATCGGTCATCTAGTGCCACTTGAGCGATCTAACTTTGCATACGTGTTAGGATCGAGTGGCGTGGCAAGTTGAGAGGCTAACTCCCTTGGAAAAATGTTTGTGAAAATGCTAACACACTTGCACATGGTGGTGTACACTTGGTGGTGTTGGCACATTTACAAAGGAGGTGGTGTTCCTAGGGTTGAGAGAGGTGTGGGTTTCTCTCTCCCTCCCGTCGAGCTTGCGAGGCGGGATTCGGCGCTTTTGAGAAAATTAAGTGCATATTTTCTATTGCGCCGGTGGGAAATTTGGAGAAGTCACGGGAGTGTTTCTCACCGGACGCTCTGCGCGGAGGCACCGGACGCTAGCCTTTAGCGTCCGGTGTGCTGTCGGGTGTAGCAGAGTGCACCGGACGCACCGGAGTGAGTCCGGTGCTCAGCGTCCGGTGTGTGGGCGGTTTGGCGACCCTCTCTGCACATGAGTCCGGTGAGCACCGGACGCTCAGGGTGCGTCCGGTGGCTCGCGTCCGGTGACCGTGCGAGTTTGCGGATCTCTCTGTGCACAGGTCCGGTGTGCACCGAACGCGTCCGGTGTGACGCAGTAGAGCGTCCGGTGGTGCTGTGCAGGCGCGCGTACGCAGTAGCCGTTGGCGGCAACGGTCGAGTTCAAACGGCTAGTGACACGTGGCTAACGCCTGAGCACCGGACGCTGGGGGTTGAGCGTCCGGTGGCTCCCTGTGAGCGTCCGGTGCCCACGTGTTTTGCCCAGTGAAGGGGCAACGGCTAGTTTCGCTCTTGGGGCTATAAATAGAAGTGGTGGCCGGCCTTGGCTGGCACTGAGCACCCTTGGGACTTAGTGTCCATGCTTGGGAAGTGCTAGTGAAGCCTCTAACTCACATATGCTTGATAGTGATCATCCGATTGTGTGAGTGAGCGATTCTAGTGCGTTGCATTGAGAGATTGCATCGAGTGGCACTAGGTGTTCGTGTTGCAAGCCGGTGGTGCTTGTTACTCTTGGAGGTTGCCACCTCCTAGATGGCTTGGTGGCTTGTGACTCTGTTGGAGCACGCAAGGAGATTGTGCGGTGCTCCGGAGAAGAGATTGTGAGGGGTACAGTGCTCACCCCGCGGGGATCGCGAAGAGCAACTCTATTGGATCGTGCGTGTCATTGAGCTACCTCACTTGTGGGTAGGTTCTTGCGGTGTCCTAGTGGGGACGAGGTTCGTGTAACACCTCTTAGCTGCCGAACCACCAAGTGGTGGTCGACACAACGGGGACGTAGTTTGGTGGCAACCAAGTGAACCTCGGGAGAAAATCATCGTGTCAACATTGTTCTTCCCGTTGGTTTGCAAGTCCCTAACACAAGCTTGTTCTTACATTCATATACTTGTGCTTGTGTAGTTGCTCTTGTAATTAGTTAGCTTGTGTAGCTTGCTAGTTACCTTCTTGCTTGTGTAGCTAGAAGTAATTCCCCTTGCGTGACTAATTTGGGTTGTGTAACCTTGTTAGTCACATTGCTTAGTTTGTGTAGCTAAGTAAGTTGCGCTCTCTAATTTGGTATTAGTTGCCTTGTTATTGAGCTTGCTAGTGAGCTTAGGAGCTTTGTGCTTCTGCTTACTAGTTGTATAGGAGCTACCCGTTTTGCAAAGTACTAGTTGCATAGGTTTGCGTGACCTTGCTTCTAGATTTGATTAGGTGAGCTCTTGCTAAGGTAGCACCTTGCTTGTTTGTTTACGACCTTTTCAAGGTGCTAGAGAACTTAGATAGAGGGGTGTAGTCTTGGCTAGACCGATAGTATTAATTCTGCATTTGTTTCGGTTAGCCGGCGTAATAAGTTTTAGAAAGGACTATTTACCCCCTCTAGTCCGCCATCTCGACCCTTCACATGCCTCAGCGCCCTCTTTGCGAAGCTCTCGCTAGGGTCCTGAGGCCATCACCCTCCTCAGCGCCCTCGGCGCGGAGCTCTCGCTGCCGTCCTACGAGCACGCGTGGCACTCAGGCACGCCTTCACCTCCTCGAAGGTGCTGACACGGGCGACCGTGGGCTGGTTCTTAGAGAACCATGCGGTGGCGGCTGGCTTCTCCAAGATGTCAAGGTCGACATATATAGGGCGCGTGCCGGGCTGCCGCGTGACAACCATGGCTGTCCTAGACTCCTAGTTATATATTGCGCGTGTCGGCGATGTCAATCGTGTAGCCAGCCACGACACGATTCACAAATTCTCATGGCAGCCAGCATACGCGAAGATTAGAAAGTCTTTGGGTTGAATAAAGTCTCTAGATTTTTTTTCCGGTTTGGCCAGTACCGGACACAATAACGAACTCCTATTGCAAACCATAGTAGTTTTACTTACTATTTCTATTGACAAATTAGTTAGGGACGGATAGAACTAATATACTGCTAAGGCATAGGACACCCTACATTTCGTTTGGAAATAGATTCGATGAGAACGTTTGGCAAGTGGAACCAACACGGTGTCCTATACCACACCTTTTCGATTCTGATCAAACTGTTGTGGTAGATCTTAAGAACTCCATATCACGCTAGACAAAAGCTATTGTAACTTATGTAAGCATGGGCTATATATATAAGTCTGGACAGAAGAAACTCTCCATTGTGCGACAGTTAAAAAGAGACGGACCAAACAAATGGATGGACGAAAAAAAGAGCCTAAAATTTTGCCTCTTTATTATTAGAGAAGAAGAGACTAGCAAAATATGCCCGTGCGATGCAACGAGAAAAAATATCAAACAATCGATCATGGAAAGTAATGATAGAATGTTACATATATTTTGTGTTTTATCCTTTTTTATAAAATTTAATAAAATCTATAGTTTACTTTATTGATAACAATGACATCCATGGTATTAGCTACTCCCTCCATCCCAGATTATAAGTCATTTCAAGAATTTTGGAGAGTCAAACCATCTCAAATTTGACCAAATTTATATAGTAAGATAATAATATTTATAGTGTCAACTTAGTATCATTTTTTATTTATACCTATATGATGTTATAAATTTTTGTAATTCTCTCTATAATTTTGGTCAAAGTTAAGATGCTTTGACTCTCCAACATTCTTAGAATGACTTATAATTTGGGATAGAGTGAGTAGTTAATATTTGTAGTAATATATAGCTTAGAGTCATATTTATTTAATAATCTATATCTATACCTACTAATAAATAGGTAAAATTTCAGTCTGCCTTTTTCTCTGTCTGCCTTGCCTCCTTCCGCGTACATCTCCTCGGTGAAAAAAGGCAGCGCGGCCAAAGGGCAATCGATCCCCCAAATTCCTCGTAGGCCACTAGGAAACCTAACCATCGGCGATGGCGTCGCCGCCTTCTCTGTCGCCGGGGCCACGGTGGGGTGTACTGTGCCACAAGGCCTGCATCGACCCCACCCTCCCTTCGAGCGTCGGCTGCTGTGCGCCTCACCGAGCTCTTCGTGTCCCCTCTCGTCGATGGTGGCAGCAGCACTCTCATCCGCGACCCCGTCATCCTCGCCGCTGACCCCCCAGCCTCCTCCTCATCTCTGGCTCCCCAGACGACGAGAGGACGACCTACTTCCTCTGCAATGCTGCTTCCAACACTACCCGCCAGCTCTCAGACGTGCCTGGACGCATCGGCGCCGCGGGCCTCATCGTCGCCCCCGGAGGCGGCTCCCACAACGGCTTCATGGTCATCGAGCTCGTCTGGTCCGCCTTCGGCGATGAGGCCACCCTGCGCTGCTTCTCCCCCTCCACGGACGGTGGCCTGTGGAGCCTCAAGAGCCTAGGCGCCCCTATGTGATGGATGGCGTTGTGGACAAACAGCATGCTCTCGCACATGGGGATGAAGGAAATCACCTTTGGATTGGTTCTGAGGTATGTTAAATCACTTTGTTCTTTTGCTTCTTTGTCGCTTGTGGAGTTGAGTACAAGAAGGAGATTAATTTACTTTTTTGAAGCAGGAAAAGTCATATGTACAAATGTTTAGGTTCAAATCCCTGGAAGATTGTAGTCTTAGGTGCTCTGCAATTTGTTCCTATGTGGATCGGTTCTTGCCTTCTTGGGCTAGGGTCCTGTTCGCCATTCATGCCGGGAGATGTTGCAGCCTTTTTCTAACTTAGTTTTGATATGGTTCCTCGTGTGCGACTTCAACAGGCTCTTATAGCATCAGAACTGCAGTGGTTCAGTTTAGAGGACCGGCAAGTTGCTTGAGTCGTTTGTAGTTTGATAAGGCTAGAAGGATCTTGTTCAATTCAGCCGAACTCTTTTAATATATCGACCACATTGATCTGCAGTTGGATTTTTCTCTAAGAATGATTTTCTTTAGCTCGTGTTCGTGTCTCTTTATTTTTCTCTTAGTTTAGCCAGAAGAGCAGCATCAGTTCAGTGTTTCAGTAGCAGCAGCTATTCGACAATACACAACCCATCTCAGTAAGGTTGCATTGTGCAGTTATTTTCAAAGCATTAGCTTGCAAAAAAAGTCTTCTTTTAATTTCTAGGCAACCTAGCATTATTCTGGTACGTCGACCACCCTTGCTCCTGAGGAAGTACGGAGGGGAGTAGGGAGGCCGGCTGGGAAGGTCACGGCGACGGTGAGGAGGCGCCGTGATCAGAGAGATTCGCGTGGGGAGAAGGGAGGGCGACGGCTAGGGCTGGGTGACAACAGAATGACGGGAAACAGAGTTGGGGCCCAAGGGGAGATAATCTCCAATCCCAGGCTTGCCATTTCTTGTTACTCAAACCATTAGCCTTATAGGCATTGTTTACAAATTGATAAAAGACCCCCTTAAACAATTAACTAATTATCCCCACAAACAAATAAGTAATTAGGCTAAATTCTAGCCACTGCTGCGCCTCCTCTGATAGGTGCGCCCTACCATAACATCTCTCCCCTCCTTTGAAAACAGCTCGTCCTCGAGCTGGAAGGAGGGGTAGGACGCCCTGAACTCAACTGCGTCTTCCCAGGTTGCTTCTGTCGCCGGCAGTCCTTGCCACTGAACGAGCACGTGCCACACGCCACGCCGCAGGCTGGCCTGCAGGACGCGTTCTGGCTGAAGAAGTGGCCGCCCGTGGCGCAAGGGTGGTAGGGCCGGGGTCGTGGTCGGCGCCGGACCCCGGAACGGCTTCAGGACGCCGACATGGAAGACGTCATAGATACGGGCAGCATCCGGAAGGCGTAGACGGTACGCGACGTCGCCGATGCGTTCCACCACTTGATATGGCCCAGCGTACTTGGGGCCAAGTTTGCTATTGCTGCCGGGCACGAGGGACTTGACATGGCGATGCAGCAGCCTCAGCCATACCCAGTCCCCCATCGCGAACTCCAGAGCGCGGTGCTTGGCGTCGTAAAACCGACGCGCGTGGTCCTGTGCTTGCAGCAACCTGGAACGCACCTCCTGAAGAAACTCATCACGATCAGTGAACAGCTCATCCACCATCTCTGTCTGGGTGCGCCCAGGGGCGTAGGGCAGCAAGTCGGGCGGCGGACGGCCATAGACGACCATGAACGGAGAAGCCCGCAGAGCAGTATGGAACGCCGTGTTGTAGCAGTATTCCGCCCACGGCAGCTAGTCCAGCCAGTCGCGAGGACGATCCCCCGTGAGACAGCGGAGGTACATGCCCAGGACCTTGTTGACGGCCTCGGATTGGCCATCGGTTTGCGGATGGAAAGCCGTGCTCATGCGCAGCTTGACGCCAGCCTGCTTGAAGAGATCCCGCCATACAGCGCCCGTGAACACAGGATCACGATCGCTGACAATCGACTCGGGGAAACCGTGGAGGCGCACGATGTCGTGGAAGAACGCGCGTGCGACCGACGCTGCTGTATATGGATCACCCAGCGGAATGAAGTGCGCGAACTTGGAGAAGCGATCCACGACGGTGAGGACAACACTCTTGCCATGCACCTTGGGCAGTGACAGAACTCCGATGAGGAGGATGGCACACACAAACACGAATTGGACACAATGAGTTGGTGCTGCAAAGCGGCAGCTTTTCTTGATTGATTGCTATTGCTATATAAAGAGAATTACATGGAAAGTTTTACATGGTCACTGAGGACCAAATCCGGCATGTTCGTGATTGAACGATTGCCATCCCAATCATCCTGAGACATGCCGCAATCTCTTGAAAAGAAAGCATAAATGGCGCTAGACGCCTCTACTTACTATTGTTAGCATGCTCAGGGCTCATCTAACAATCTCCTCCTGAGTCCCAGAGCATCTACACTAAACTCTTCATGCCGATCCCATCGCAAAGATCCTGAAACCTACTGCGACCAAGTGCCTTCGTCAGAATGTCACTCAGCTGCAGTTCAGTGCCAACAAACTCCACGTCGATCAGCTTCCTGTCGCAGCACTCCCGGATGAAGTGAAATTTCACATCTATGTGCTTACTCCGGTCATGGTGCACAGGATTTTTCATGAGTGCAATGGCGGACTTGTTATCAACCCTGAGTTTGGGCGCCACGATCGCTTCTCCAGTGAGCTCGGCCAGCAACCGTGCCAGCCACACACCTTCACATGCTGCTCCAGCGGCTGCGATGTATTCAGCTTCGCAGGACGACAGCGCGACCACTCTTTGCTTCGCCGACTGCCATGCAATCGGTCCGCCGGCGAGGAAGAAGATGAGGCCGCTGGTGCTCTTCCGATCGTTGACATCACCTGCCAAGTCACTGTCGGAGTAGCCCAGTAAGCACGGCGGCACCTTCTTCTTTCCTCCAGGATGATAGTGTAAGCCCCAGTGGACAGTCCCCGCGATGTAGCGAAGCACCCGCTTGATTGCAGCGAGATGCTCTTGGCGCGGTGACTCCAAGAACCTACTGAGGTAACCCACCGAGTATGCCAAGTCCGGCCTAGAGTTACACAGATACCTCAGGCTGCCGATCAAGCTGCGATACTCGGTGGCGTCCACGCTTGGTGTCGATCCTTCCTTCAGTAGCTTCAGCTTTGTCTCCATAGGCGTGGCGCTCGGGTTACAGCCAGCCAGGCCCGCCTTCTCGAGGATCTTGTTGGCGTAGGCGCTCTGGCGTAGTGTAATCCCGTGGGCTCCCTGTGTCACCTCAAGGCCAAGGTAGTACGACAGGAGTCCGAGGTCGCTCATGCGGAACGTGTTCTTCATCTGCTCCTTGAACTTTGCCAGGACGCCTGCATCACCACCTGTGATTATCAAATCGTCAACATACACGCCTAGGATCAGACGTGTTTCTCCTGCACCACGGGTATACATCCCGTGCTCATCAACGCAGCGACTGAAACCGAGCGACAGCAGCGACGCGTCAAGCTTCTGGTTCCATGCTCTCGGGGCCTGTCGGAGACCATAAAGTGCCTTGTGGAGCCAGAGCACCATGTGCTTGCGCTTGTCGTCGATGAACCCAGGAGGCTGCTGAACGTAGACCACCTCTTGGAGATCGCCATTTAGGAACGCTGATTTGACGTCCATATGGTGAACGCCCCAGCCATGGTGAGCCGCGATGGCAAGGAGCAGCCGAACCGATTCCAATCGAGCCACCGGAGCGAACACCTCTTCGAAGTCGATGCCTGGGCATTGGATGTAGCCCTTGGCGACGAGACGCGCTTTGTACTTGACGATGTTGCCGTTCTCGTCGCGTTTGACCTTGTACACCCATTTTAGGCCAATAGCATGGTGTCCGCGCGGGAGCTCAGCCAGAGACCATGTCTTGTTGTCGGTGATCGACTGCAGCTCCTCCTCCATCGCCGCAACCCAGTTGGGGTCACCATCAGCTTCCTTCAGGCTCTTCGGCTCTTCCACGCTGACGGCGTGCAGTTCACCCTCCTCGGTGTCGAGTTCCATCCGTCCAGGCACGGTGTTCGTGCCCAGGATGTTGTCGAGGGTGCGGTAGCGGTGCTCCTGGTCTTCATCGTCGTCGGCGTCGAGATTTGGATTGCCGCTCAGGGGCGTCGCAAACTCAAGTTGTGTCCCTGCAGGAACACTTGGTGTGATCAACGACGGACATGGAGTCGAGGGAGTGGCGTGCGCTGGAGCAGGTGTCGCCAACGCTGGAACGCGCGATGTCGTGCCCGGGGTCCTTGACAGCGAAGATGACGCGGGCGATGCCATCGGGGTGGTCGGTGCGCGCCGGAGTTCATACTCCTCCTCGAAGGTGAACGGTACCTCGTCCACCCCCGACGCAGTGCTGCCCCAGTCCCACCTTGTGTCCTCGTCGAACACGGCGTCACGTGAGACGTGCACGCGCTCCGTGGTGGGGTCGTAGAAGCGGAACGCTTTGGACCCGTTCTCATAGCCGATGAAGACGACCTTTTGCCCGCGATCGTCGAGCTTGCCGAGGTGAGGCCGGAGCCACTTGATGTAGGCGACGCAGCCAAACACCTTGAGAAAGTGCACCGGCGGCTTCTTGCCGTACCAGGCCTGGTACGGTGTCTTCCCGTCGAGCGCGCTGGTTGGCGCTCGGTTCAGCAGGAAGACGGCGGTGTGCACAGCTTCGCCCCAGAAATACCCTGGCATGCCTCGAGCACGCATGATGCTTCTCGCCGTGCTCACGACCATTTGATTTCGGCGCTCAACGATGCCGTTTTGTTGTGGTGTATACGGCGCCGAGTGGTGTCGCTGGATGCCTTCACCTGCACAGTACTCCCCAAACTGTACCGACGTGAACTCACCCCCATTGTCGGTGCGGAGCACTTTGAGCTTCTTCCCGGTTTCACGCTCGACGCGCGCCTGGAAGTTCATGATCGCCGCTGGTGCGTCCGCCTTGGAGCGAAGTAGAGTGAGCCACATGAATCGGCTCATGTCGTCGACAAGTAGCAGGAAGTAGAGGTTCCCAGCCGGCGTCGGTGGAGAGATTGGCCCGCACAATTCTCCATGGACCAGCTCAAGCTCCTCCTGAGCTCGGAATTTGCTGGCCTGTGGAAAGGCGGTCCGCCTCTGCTTTGCCAGCACACAGTCTTCACAGACTTGATCAACACGGTCGATCATCGGCAGCCCCTTCACCATCTCTCCACGTCCCAGCTTCCGCAATGACTGGAAATTCAGGTGTCCATACCTTTCATGCCAGCGCCAGGCAATGTCCATGGGCCAGTCAGACAGACGGGCGCAGTGATGGTCATATCGAGGTAGTAGAGCCGGCCTGGTGAGCGCTGCACCTTGGCCAGCAGTTGGCGTTGTAGGTCGTAGATGCGCAGTATGCCGCCCTCAATATCGACCTTGAAGCCGTCCTCGTCCATTTGCCCAAGACTCACAATGTTGGTGGTGAGTCTTGGTATGTAGTAGATGCCGTCGAGACGACGGTGTTCACCGTTCTTGCAGGCGAACAGGACGGTGCCCTTTCCCTCGATGTTGACCACCGAGCCGTCGCCGAATTTCACCATGCCGGTGACACTGGTGTTCAGCTCGGCGAACACAGAACATGACCCCGTCATGTGGTTAGTCGCCCCGGTGTCAAGGACCCAGCGACGAGGCACCACGGTGTCCTTCTCTTCCTGTTCAAGGTGGAGAAGCACCTTCGGCTCGACGATGTGCACCCGCGCCTGCGCTCCAACAACAGAAGACGACTTGCTGTGGGGGCAGTGTTGTGTACATGGTGCAGTTACCTCGTCGTCCACGGCGATGTACATGAGGGCCCGTTCCTCGTCCTCCTCAGCTTGCGCGACGTGAGCCGCGCCTTGCTTCTTCTTGCTGCGGCAGTCTTTGGTCCAGTGACCTTTCTTGCCGCAGGTCTTGCAATGATCGCCAGGAGGTGGGCGACCGCCGGTGGCGTTCCCGGATCCCCCGGGTTGTCCGTCACGCGACGTCGAGTTCGCCGCGCCGCGGCCGCGTCCGCCGCGCTTCCCACGGCTGTTGGACCCGCCACCGCCGCTAGAGCTCTCCTGCTCAGGGCGTTCCTTGCGGCGTGCTTCCCAGTCTTCCTCATAGAGCATCAGGCGCCCTAGGGCGTCCGTGACCTCCTTGGGCTTCGCGCGTTCCTCGAACACGCGCAGTCGGCCGATGACCTCGTCGATCGTCACCTTGTTCAGATCGAGAAACATCTCCAGGGAAACAGCAGCTTGGGTCAGCCGCTCAGGAACCACCTGCAGAAGCTTTTTCACTACCTCAGCGTCGGTGATATTGTCACCGAGGGAGCGAAGATTAGTGGCGAGTGCGGTGATGCGGATTCCGAACTCGTTGACGGTCTCCCCTTCCTTGAAGGTGAGATTCCTGAATTCTCGGCGAAGTTGCTGCGCGCTGGCGTCGCGTGCGCGCTCGTCGCCGATCCGCAGGTTCCTGACCGCATCCCAGGCCTCCTTCACAGTGCCCTTGGCGGCGAGGGTACCCCAGAGCTCGGGTGGAACCGAGCGTAGGAGCCCGGCCATCGCCTGCCAGTCGTCGTGGTACTCTTCTTCATCGGGATCGTCGGAGAGGCCGTCGTTGACGGTGTCCCAGACGCGCAAGGTCTGGAAGTTTACCTCCATGACCATGGCCCATTCCGGATAGTTCGTCCGACTTAACATCGGCCATGCGACGTTCGCCGACGGCCGCTCGATGATGCGCTCCACGACTCGTGAGCCGGAGCGGTGGCGGCTGTTAGACCGGCCACGGCGGCGTTGCGGTGAACGTGACGACTTGACCTTCTTCTCACCGTCGTTGTCGTTGTCCGTCGACGGCTTCTTGGAAGGTGACTTCGACGACATGGCGGTGGAACTCAACTCCGATACCAATTGACAGAACTCCGATGAGGAGGATGGCACACACAAACACGAATTGGACACAATGAGTTGGTGCTGCAAAGCGGCAGCTTTTCTTGATTGATTGCTATTGCTATATAAAGAGAATTACATGGAAAGTTTTACATGGTCACTGAGGACCAAATCCGGCATGTTCGTGATTGAACAATTGCCATCCCAATCATCCTGGGACATGCCGCAATCTCTTGAAAAGAAAGCATAAATGGCGCTAGACGCCTCTACTTACTATTGTTAGCATGCTCAGGGCTCATCTAACAGGCAGCGCCTCCACAAAGTCCAGGGATATGTCAGCCCAGACCTTGGAGGGCACCGGCAGAGGCTGGAGTAGGCCTGCAGGGTGCAGCGCCTCCATCTTGTTGCGTTGGCAGGTGACGCATGCCCGGATGTAGTCATGCACGACACGCCGGTCATGCTCCACGGCGAACTCGGTACGCAGCCGCTGGAGGGTGCGCTGAATGCCCTCATGGGCGCCAGTGTGCGCGAGCTGAAGGACGTCCTCCAAAATTTCAGAGTCCTCCGGAACGAAGACGCGCCCATTGTGGATGATGAGGCCCTCGCGGACCTGCCAGTCCGGGCCTTGCTCGCCCGCAGCCACCGCGTCGCGTCGCGCACGAAGGGCCGGAACCGTGTCCAGCTCGCGCCGGAGGTCGTCGAAGAGCTGGAACGCAGGAACCGACACCGCTGCGAGCGCGGGCTGGGGGTCTGGCTAGGATGCCAAGAGAGGGCTGTCCCCATCCCGGCGAGACAGCGCATCGGCGGCGACGTTAAGGCGGCCTGGACGGTACTCCACCCTGAAATCATAGCCAAAAAGCTTGCTCACCCAGTGGTGCTGCGGGATGGTGGAGAGGCGCTGATCGAGCATGAACTTGAGCGCGTAGTGGTCCGTGCGCACGACGAACGGCCGCCCCCACACGTACGGGCGCCAGTGGCGAACAGCTTGCACCAGGCCGATCAGCTCCCGCTCATAGGCCGCCACTTTAAGGTGACGCGCGGCGAAGGGTCTGCTGAAGAAGGCGATCGATCCGGCGCCTTGATGAAGAACTGCGCCGAAACCTGAGCCCGATGCGTCGCAGTCGATGAAGAATTCCTTCGCGAAGTCTGGAAGGTGAAGGACTGGGGCTGAGGCGAGTGCGCGCTTGAGTGCAGCCAGCGCAGCCGCTGCCTCGTCGGTCCACTGGAACGCGTCCTTCCGCAGGAGGGCAGTAAGCGGCACGGCGATCGTGCCGTAGTCCTTGATGAAGCGGCGGTAGTACCCGGCAAGGCCGAGGAACCCGCGCAGGCCCCGTGCGGATCGTGGCTGCGGCCAGGACTGCACAGCCGCTACCTTGGTCTCATCCATGGCGACACCTGCATGGGAAATCACATGGCCAAGGTACTGCACCGAGGGAGCGGCGAACGAACACTTGCTGCGTTTAAGGTGCAGCCGATGTTCGTGTAAGACGTCGAGGACAGCGCGCAGCTGCTGCAGGTGTTCAGTCCATGAGGCGCTGAAAATCAGGATATCGTCGAAGAACACCAGCACGCAGCGGCGGAGGAATGGCTTGAGCACGAAGTTCATAAGGGCTTGGAACGTCGATGGAGCGTTGGACAGTCCGAAAGGCATGACCAAGAACTCAAAGTGGCCATGGTGCGTCCGGAACGCCGTCTTGGCCACGTCCTCGGGATGAACTCGGACTTGGTGATAGCCGGAGCGCAAGTCCAGCTTGGAGAAAATCCGGGCGCCTTGAAGTTCGTCCAGCAGCTCCTCCACTACTGGAATTGGGAACTTATCTTTGACGGTGGCTGCGTTGAGCGCCCGGTAATCCACGCAGAAACGCCACGACCCATCGTGTTTGCGCACGAGCAGGACCGGTGCAGAGAACGGGGACGTGCTCGGCCGGATGATCCCTTGTTTCAGCATGTCATCACATTGGCGCTCCAACTCGTCTTTCTGCATTTGCGGGTAGCGGTAGGGGCGGACTGCGATGGGCTCCGTCGCTGCGCGCAAGTGGATGCGGTGGTCACACGGGCGCGCGGGTGGCAGACCGGTGGGTGCTGCGAAGACGTCGGCATAGTCCTCCAGGAGGCGCTCCAGCAGCACCGGCTCCGCCTCTGTGGGGGGCAGCAGGAGGCCTGCGTGCACACGTCTAGGCGGAGAGGAGTCGCTGCGCGGCGAGCCCAGCCCCCGCCATAGCACGCGGCGGCCCCGGTGCGTGAAGGACAGGCTGAGGGCGTCGAAATCCCATAGGATCGGCCCAAGTGTGCGCAGCCAGGAAATTCCCAGCACCATGTCGTAGCAGTCCAGAGGGATGGAGAAGCAGTTGATGACGAAGCGTTCCTCGTCGATGCGAATAGGCACATCGCGGGCGAGACCCCGACAGGCGACGTGGTCACCATTGGCCACCACCACGTGGGCGCCTTGGCTGGTGGCGACACATAGACCAGCACGGTGCGCCGCCTGCATGCTGATGAAATTGTGCGTGGAGCCCGAGTCCAGTAGTGCTGTGAAGTGTTGCTCGCCGATCCGAATCCGCAGCTGCATGGTCTCCTCCGAACGAATCCCCGTGCTGGCCCACAGGGAGATCATCGGGGCGTCCGGATCGAAGTCTGGCGCTGCAGGAGCAGCGGCCGGCGCTGCAGGAGCAACGGGCGCCTCCGGGGGGGTGTTGTCGCCCGCGTCCTCCGTGACGTAGTCCGTGACCTCGAGGTAAAAGAGGCGAGCACATTTGTGGCCGCGCACATATGGCTCGTCACAGTTGTAGCATAGACCCTGCTGCCGACGTGTTGCCATCTCATCGGGGGTCAGGCGCTTGAACGGCCGTGACGGCGTCGCGCTGGCCCTCGGGGGCGCCTGCGGAGGGGGCGCTCCGCCCCCGGGTGCTGGCAACGCTGGCAGGGCCGCCGGACGCCGTGGGGGGGCGTGCTGGTGTCGCCGCCAGTGCCAGCAGGGACGAGTTGCGACGCTCGTAGATGCGAGCGAGGCGCATCGCCTGCTGCAGATCGCGTGGCTCATGCAGTTCGACCTCGGAGCGCAGGTGTTCCGGCAGTCCACCCGTGAAGAGACGCGCCTTATCGAGGGCGTCCAGGCGGGGAACATGGGCTGCACGCGCCTGGAATGCGTCCATATAGTTCTCCAGCCCGGACGTGAATGGCAGGCGCGAAAGCTCCGCGAGGTGATTGGTGCTCAGTGGAGGGCCGAAGCGCTGTTGGCACAACAGGCGGAAATCGGCCCATGACGGACGACCAGCATCGCCTTCAAGGACCAGATACCACTGCAGCGCAGTCCCCGTGAGGTGGTACGAAGCCAACCAGACGCGGTCCTCCGGGCGAGTTTGCTGTCCGTAAAAGAATTGTTCGCACTTGTTCAGCCAACCCAGGGGGTCCTCCTTGCCGTCATAGGAGGGAAAAGATATCTTGTGGAAGCGCGGCACTGCATTGCCGGCCGGGTTTGGGATGGCAGCGGTGGTGGGTGGGTTGAAAGACATGGTGGATGGTGGGATCGTGTAAATGGGGGTGGTGTAGTTGAAGGACTGCTGGGGGTATGGTGCACCTGCCAGGATAGTAGAGAGGGGTGGAACAGGCGATGGTGAGTGAGGGAAGGATATCTGGGTGATTGGGACGCCGGCCATGGAGACCTGCTGGGGTGGGATGGGGTTGGGCAGCGAGGTCTGCTGTGTCTGCATGACGGGCGCGCCGAGGTTGAGGGCACCACCCGGGGAGGAGCCCAGGGACGGCGTGACCGCCGCCGGCGCTGGGAGGGCGGGGATGCCGCCATAGCCGGGCAGACCGTAGATCGGTGGTGCGCGCAGCGATGCAATGGCCGCGCTTTCCAGCGTGGTAACGCGGATGGACAGATCGCCAAGTTGTCGCTGCATGCCATAGATGGCGGAGGTCAGCTGGTTGAACGCTTCGGCGACGGACAGCCCCTGCGCTGAGGGCTGGGAGGTGGTCGGCGGCTGCGTTGTGGTGAGCGCTGAGGTGGTGGTGATGATCGGTGGGATGGGTGCGGTGGTGGTGGGTGGTGCCGAGGACAATGGCGGCACGGGAGCAGATGGCGAGGTCGAGGTCGACATGGTCTCTGATACCAGGTTGGTACGTCGACCACCCTTGCTCCTGAGGAAGTACGGAGGGGAGTAGGGAGGCCGGCTGGGAAGGTCACGGCGACGGTGAGGAGGCGCCGTGATCAGAGAGATTCGCGTGGGGAGAAGGGAGGGCGACGGCTAGGGCTGGGTGACAACAGAATGACGGGAAACAGAGCTGGGGGCCCAAGGGGAGATAATCTCCAATCCCAGGCTTGCCCTTTCTTGTTACTCAAACCATTAGCCTTATAGGCATTGTTTACAAATTGATAAAAGACCCCCTTAAACAATTAACTAATTATCCCCACAAACAAATAAGTAATTACGCTAAATTCTAGCCACTGCTGCGCCTCCTCTGATAGGTGCGCCCTACCATAACATATTCAGTGTAATCTTTACTTATGGTTTTGTTGGTAAAGCTCAAACAAGTTAATTGGCAGGATGACTTAACGACACTGGCTGTTAATTTTGTTTGGTGTTCCCATTGTGTGGACCTTATATGGATCCAATTTTATTCCATTAAGTTTGAAGTTGACGTGATAGTATTGAGATAGTTTATTTTCTTCCTATAGGTCTATAAGAATTTTATTAATTATTTTTCTTATCACAAGGATAGCTTTTACACATCATCCCTTTTGAAATCATGAAGAAGAAAAGGCATTAATTTTTCTTTGAGACATGTACTACTCATTGTTTGAAACTGGATGTGATTAAAAGCAAAAAATGAGTCTGATCCTGAATATATGATGTACCTATACATAACTTGAACATTGTTTTTTGAGATAACTTGGATAGCTAAAATCGTAATCCTAAACTGAATAGGAATAGATATCCTTATCAAATAGAAAATGACAAACAAAAAATAGAAAATTTTATACGGGTTTATATTCATTTGATTTAAGGTCTCATATTTAAGTTTTAGAAAAATTGTACAATCGTTAAGTAATAAATATCCTGTTGCAACACACGGGCATGTTTTGCTAGTAAAATATAAATTAGGCAAATTTTACTTACTCTAATTTTACCTCTTAATACAGCTTAATAATAAATTAAAACACGAGAAGTTTGTTGCTGGTTTTAATATTTTCTATTTAGATTAGGATTCCTATTCAGTCTTCCAAACTGCCCGAGCTATAGATGAGACAAACTCATTTTCTTAGGCCTTGTTTAGATCCAAAAAGTTTTTAGATTTTGACACTGTAGCACTTCGTTTTTATTTGATAAACATTGTCCAATCATGAAGTAATTAGGTTTATAAGATTCGTCTCGCGATTTACAGGCAAACTGTGCAATTAGTTTTTGTTTTTCAACTGTATTTAATGCTCCATACATGTGCCGCAAGATTCGATATGACAGAGAATCTGATTTTATTTTATTGGTTACCAGCAAACCAACGAATCCTAGCTAGACTATGATTAGTGTTTAGGTTGGATTTTATTTATTTGTTACTATATATATATATATATATAATATATATATATATATATATAATATATATATATATATATAGTTATTCTCTATATATATATTATATATATATAAGTGCTATTCTACACCCTAGGTGTAGAATACTATTCTACACCAAACTGTTATACTGAAGAGAATTCAGTATTGTTCAGTACCCGTGTTTCAATATTGTTCAGTATTTTTGTGATCCTGAGTGTACGACTAGGTGATACTGAACGTTGTGTTTTGACTTGCGGTGTAGAATAGCGCTATATATATATATATATATATATATATATATATATATGAGAGCATAGGGCTTCCAATAATTAGTGCAAGCCCCAACCCAAACCTGGGTTTCCTGGTTCCACCAACCCACCAGCCCACTGGCCCATCCATCGGCCCACCTTCCCAAGCCCTATATATATTCTCCAAAAACCCTAATCCCACTCTTTGTTGTATAAAAATATTTGTCACTGTAACTTGGTATATATTGTTGGTATACAATTCTACACATTATTGATTTATAATTCTATACATTGTTAGAGCAGTTTTTATGTGGTAAAAAAATAACTTTTATTCACCGAAATACTAATTTCTATGCAATGCGATAAAAACATTTATGCACATATTGACTACTAATTCTATGGTGTGAGTATGGGTAGTAATGGTGTTGTTGTAATCGGCCCCCATACTGTGAAGCATGATGTTACAGAGAATAATGATTGTGTCAGGTGAAATATCCCATCTCGTGGAGAGGTTTTTACGCATCAATAAAAATTATTGTTATTTATTCAACTACTAATTTATATGCAATGTAGCACTAAAATTCTTTATGCGCATCTTGACTATTGATTCTACGTACCTAATCGGTAAGAGTTTTTGTGCGCCATTGTAAGGGTTTTTGCGCTTGCTCAAAACATGTTTCTATGCCTTTGTTGTGGTGTAGGATGGTCGAAAGGATTCCTCTATTTGGTGTGAGGTCAATGGTGGCTCGTCATAGGACATGGCTTGCGACGTCCGCAACTTTCTTGGCTTGTGACAATGGCATAGTTTGATATTCGATATAGTTGATAGGTTAATGTAAAAAGTTAGTTTTTCATATGTTGTGGTTATATGCTTGGATGATACGAGTGAAACTATTGGTTTCTATGTAACCTCTGTTGGGTTTCAATGTCTATGCATATTATGAGTTGGGAATATTATGGATAGTTCACATCTAGTGTGTATGTTTTGTATGTTTCATTCCCCTAGAGGGAATTATGATGTAAGGTTTCTATATATTGTTGCTCTATTAAATAAACATATCTTGGTGCAAAGAATGGTGTGAGTATGGGTAGTGACGGTGTTGGTTGTAATAGGCACCTGTAGCAAGAAGCATGAAGACAATCATGTTTGTGTTAGGTGGAATGTCCATCCTGTGGAGAGGTTTTTACGCAGCAACAAAATTAATTTTTATTAATTCAACTACTAATTTATATGCAACGTGGCGCTAAAAATCTTTAAGCATATCTTGACTATTAATTCTATACACCTACTCGGTCCTCACATGTCAGCATTCAAATTTTGGAGAAGACAAGATCGTCTCTATATGGAGATGTTTCTATACGGTAACAAAATTATTTTTTATTCATCCAACCACTAATTTCTATTCAACG
>NC_012876.2:19530089-19532061 GCF_000003195.3 Sorghum bicolor | reverse complement strand
TCTAAATTTTCAGTGTAAAATTAAAAAAGATTGACTTAAACCAACTTTAGGAAGAATATTCGAGACAGGAGGAGTACTGAAAACAACTTTCTACTTCGAAAGGCCAGTTCTGAAGTGTCTTGTCTTATAAGCTATATTTTTTTTTCTTTCATAATAAATTAGCGAACAGTAAAGTCATGTCATAGTTTTTCAGATCAGCTTACAAACATGAGTACTCCGAATTGTTGTAGGTCACAGATCTTCTTGTCATTCGAGTATATAGATAGATAGTACTCATTATTTAAATTTTTTTATTTTTTGTGACATTACTCATTATTAGGGGTACTCTAGCACACAAATCAAATAGAATTGTTACTCCAGCTCCACTAACAAATAGGATGTCAAAATTCTTTCTGGAAAGAAACTCAGATAAACTGCACTCAAAATTCGAGAAAAATTGCTCCAAAAACAGGGGGAAGTATGCAAGCATTTGCCCCATTCCCTGTTTCCATGTACAACAGCACAGCAATGTAGGTAAATTTATCTTCATCATCACAGCAATGTAGGTAAATTTATCTTCTTCGCCTGGACTTTCTACCTTCCTTTGCCTAGCCGATGAATCAGGCATGTAATCTGGTAAAAACCATTTTTTCTGCATGGGAACAGAACATAGCCAAAGGTCAGAGTTGTCCACAATCGAACAAGCTACAGTACATACACGACCAAAAGAAAAAGTAGGCATATGTCTAGTTAGGCCAGAAGACACTTCTGTAGAAAGAGTATGGTTGCAGTGCAACAGTGATTGATGGAGGCAAGCAGAGGATTGTTTGTCATGTTACATAAGATGAGACTTTTTCCATGCAACAAAGGATATGTGCACACATTTTTTTAAAAAACAGCATAATTAACTCTTTACCCAAACAAGTATGCTGTTGACATTTTAAGTTGTGGATTAAAATTAACATAATTCACAAAAAATTCATTCCAATACATGGTCCTATCCAATCAATACAAATGTGCCATTAACACTTATGTGAGCAGAATGTGTGCAATGGAACATACAGTAGGTCACAAAAAAGGTTGTTGTGTTGTATATACCACAATCACCAGTAGATACTGTTATCCAAGGAACTGCTTCTCCATGGCCCTGTCAGTTGTGTGTGTGTCTACCAAAGTTTCAAATTCTGATAATCAAATATCTTGTACTGCTAACACAAAATATACAACAGCAGAAAATGTGCTTTCACTTGCAAAGCTGCCATTGTCTGGATTGTTAAGTATATGAAGGCCCATCTAGTATAGGCCCATATGGCCCATGTGGCTGGCTATATATGTCTATCTCCACTAATGGAGTTATCATCTTCCCTAATTCCCGAGGTTAGTTACATGGATAATCAAATGATTTACACTTTCCCTCAACTGGCCATACTCAAAGATAAAATTATCACTATAAGATCTACCGTGGCATCAGCATTCCATGTTTAACTTTTGCGGTAACAGCTAGGCAACTGTTTAATAGAGCATGTGTTTCACCAAATATGTTGGCATAAATTGATTGTGAAGAAAAAAGTTAATCCGAGTGTGCTTATAGTAGAATTATGAACATAGACTTAACCATTAGATAAATAAAGGTACTTAAGTTACGTTTTCATCATTAATAACAGAATACAAGAAAGAACTATTTAAACATGAGGCAAGACGAGATTTGTGTTAGCTAGTGGGATTTCAGATATTCTGAGTCTACAAACTGCAATAACCTAGAAAGTATCTATATTGCCAATCAAGAATTGTCAATTGTGATTTATTTTATGGGGAGATCCGTGGACCATGATTTTGTATCCTCATGTCTGAGTATGTTTGGGAACATATCTTGTGGAAACCAGCACCTTCGTGAAAACCTGTGCAAACCACGGCAAAAAAGTCGTCTAAATTCACCAAAAAATCACACATGTAGATGATATGATGATACACAACCTTGTAAAATATCTTGTCC